>NW_007248470.1:194600-195873 GCF_000164805.1 Carlito syrichta
TCCACTCACCTCGGCCTCCCAAAGTGCTGGGATTGCAGGCTGAGCCACTGAGCCCAGCCTACTGCAATTTATTGTCTATGATTTCTTTATCTGAAATGTGGAAAACAGGGTGAAACAATGCTACTCTTTAATAAAGAACGGGTGAGAAAACAGTAAGTTTAGCTAAAGAAATGAAGTCAAATGTAAAAATTTGTTAATGCCAGAGAGGATCCTAGATCCACAAAAATTTAGATGGGACTACAACGTGTTTATTTGTAAAGACAACAAACAATTGTGCAAAAAGGTGGCTTTTCTGTTTTATCCAACAGGGGGCACTATGCTAGCACCATGCCTCAAGAACGCTAGCTCAGGGGAAGGAAGGCTGCCAGGAACCACCAAGACCACTTCCTGTAGCAGGGACCGTGGGATCCATTATTTGTCTGTTTGATTGTGGCTTTTAAGAAGCTCGCTTTGTTTAAAACATGCACACACAGACCTCACACAGAAAGACACTTAGCAAAGTGTACTTGCTGAGAATGATGCCAATCACTCTTCCTAGAGTGATTCACTTATTCACTGATTAACTCAGTGAACACATTTATTGAGCACCTATTATATGCCATGCCTGTGCTTGATGCTGGAGATAGAATAGAAAGGAGAATAATAGAACTTGATCTTATGAACTGTTTGGTTTCATGGAAGAAAAAGACATTACTGACATGCTCATGTTAATAAAATAATCATGCCGGGCACAGTGGCTCACACCTGTAATCCCAGCACTTTGGGAGGTAGAGGCGAGAGGATTACCTGAGTTCAAGGGTTAGAGACCAGCCTGAGAAACATGATGAAACCTCATCTCTAAAATAAATAAATAAATAAATAAATAAATAAATATCAGCCAGGCATGGTGGTACATGCCTGTGTTTACAGCTTCTTGGAAGTCTGAGGTAGAAGGATCACCTGAGTCCAGCAGGTCGAGACTGCGGTGGCCGTGAGTGTGCCACTGCACTCCAGCCTGGGCAACAGAGTGAGACTTCAATTCAAAAATAATTAATTAACTAATTTAAAAAATAAAGTAATCACAAATTGTGGCAAGTGATCCAAAGATAAAGTACAAGCCATATAACAACACAGACATCAAGGCAAGGAAGATCAAGACAGAAGACCAGTATAAATGTAGGCCAAGTTCTATACAGATAAGCTAGAGATTGTCTAAAATGTTAAAATCTACCTTGTGCATACCTATTGGCTTTTTTTTTTTTTTTTGAATCAGAGTCTCACTCTGTCACCCAGG
>NW_007248470.1:196417-215077 GCF_000164805.1 Carlito syrichta
GCTACTTGGAAGGCTGAGGCGGAAGGATCGCCGGAGACCAGCAGGTTGAGGCTGCGGTGGCCGGGAGCCTCAAAAAAAAGAAAAGAAAAGAAAAAAATGACCCATGGCCAGGCACAGTGGCTCAAACCTGTAATCCCAGAACTTTGGGAGGTGAGAGGATTGCCTGAGCCCTGGGTTCAAGAACAACCTGGGCAACGTGGTGAAACCTCATGTCTACAATAAATCAAAAAATTAGCCGGCCGTCATGTATGCCTGTAGTTCTGGCTGCTTGGAAGGCTGAGGCAGAAGGATTGTCTGAGTCCAGCAGGTGGATGCTGGGGTGGCCATGAGTGTGTCACTGCATTCCAGCTTGGCCAAAGTGACCCATTCGTATCATACCAGAGGTTACACTTCCGCCAAAGTCTGGGATGGGCCCCAGGCACATTTTCACCTAAATGGTTTTCCTTCCCCATACTCACTCCTGCAAAATGTAATAATTCCATCAGCAGCTGCACATAACCTACAAGTTAAATTTCCTATACATGGTTTTCTTCGAGTCAATTTCCTCCTCATGAAACAGCCAGAAGCTCTGACTCTCTCAAAGCTGACATCCTAGTTCCTCACCATGTTATAACAGGATCTCC
This sequence comes from Carlito syrichta, assembly GCF_000164805.1. NCBI lineage: Eukaryota > Metazoa > Chordata > Mammalia > Primates > Tarsiidae > Carlito > Carlito syrichta. The sequence goes on from NW_007248470.1 coordinate 197,041, forward strand.
AGGACACACTCTGGCTTCCTTTCAGCCCTGCCTCCCATAAGTTCCTGAATAAATACTATGGGCAAAGAAAGATACTTCCTACCCTTGATATAGACCTTCTTCTCCCTCACCTGCCTCGGTTCCATGCCTCTGCTCCATTATAGACCTTCTTCTCCCTCACCTGCCTCGGTTCCATGCCTCTGCTCCATGCCATCCAGGCATCTGAAGTGGCTTTCTCTCTTGTCATTAAATGATGGCTTCCTTAAAACAAAATAACGGCTGGGTGTGGTGGCTCAGCCTGTAATCTCAGCATTTTGGGAGGCCAAGGGAAGAGGATTGCTTGATCCCGGGGGTTCAAGACCAGCCTGGGCAACTTGGTGAGACCTTGTTTCTACAATAAATCGCAAAAACTAGCTGGGCATGGTGGCGTGCATCTGTAGTTCCAGCTACTTGGAAGGCAGAGGTGGAAGGATCGCCTGAGCCCAGCAGGTCGAGGCTGCTGTGGCCCTGAGCGTGTCACTGCACTCCAGCCTGGGTGAAAAGAGTGAGACTCCAACTAAAAAAAAAAGAAAATCACCAACTTTGCTTTGTTTTAAACATGCTTGTTTGGCAAAATACAAAGTTGATACCCCTATGTTAATAAATCCTTTTATTTAAAATATTTTATTATGCTGATCTCTTGAATTGTATAGCCAGGGAAGCACAGCCCTACAAAGAAGTCTCCCTTTGAAGACCCAGCCTGACTCCATGTGGAAGAGAAAATTAGCCCATACCTGGGAAAATTGTCCTTGTCCTGAGCCTCCTGTGAGGCCAAGCCAAGAGACCTTAAGGATGACCGAGAACCCTCTCTCCTGTTTGCCAAGATTGCCCTCAGAGTCTGGTTTCCTGTCTGAGGACCCTATATCTTCTTCCAGTCAGTGGCTGGCGAGCTGCGGTCTCCCCACAGGGCTGTGGTCTCAGTCTTGTAGGCCTCTATGGAACAACCACACAAAAACATGATATGTGGGAGGAAAAATTATCAATGTGTATAATGGCGATCGCAGAGTTCTGAAATACCCGAATATGCTACCTTGTTTTATATTTCCTTATACTGACCTTCTTTTCTTCCTACACTTCTAGAGGTTTCCAGTTACCTCAGGGAGGTTTAGGTCCTTGACCTTGGAGTTTTAGGCAGGGAAGTCTTGGAGTAGACAGGGAGAGAAAGAAGAAAGCCCACCCTGTCTATCCTAGGGGACTAGCTAGGAAAATAGGAAGAGACCGGTAAGGGAAGCAGAATCTAATCTCTCTTCCCCTGATTCTGCCCAAAGCAGGAAGGTCTGTTAAGTAGGTAGGGGAAAGGCCGAGGGCTTCTGAAGAATTTGTCTTGGGGACTCTGGGAGGAGTTCACCTTGCGGGTTGCCTGGCACCACCCTAGCCTACATCAAGGCTTAACTCAACAGTACAGCATGGTTATGCAGAGAAAGGGGCAGAATATAATTTCCTGGGCTGTCTCCAGGACCAGTGTGAAAGAGAGTGGACCAGGGAGTTTTCCACCTGCTCTCAAGAAGAGATCTGGAAAGCAACGGGCCTCCACACATCAGCCGTCACAAGGGAAAGGTGAGTCAGCAGCCGGGCTGGGGGTGGGCATTCTAGGGAAGAGCCAGATGGAGGATGTGGGGTCTGGGGCGGCAGCCAGAGCGGAGGCTGAGTCATCAGGGAACACAACCAGTCCCTTCCAAACCAGGAGGAGCCAGACCACAGGTACCATAGATACAGCCTCAACAGCAGGTGTTCACAAAACTCTCAGATTACAGCCAGGCTCACCCTCAAAGGCTGCAACCCAGACAGTATCCAGACCACCCACTCACAGCAGAAATTAGTAAGGGCATAGAAGAAACTGCTTGGATCTGAGGACCCATCTTCTCTCTATCTCTATGGGGTCCTTTAGTCACAACGCCATCAAAAACGCAGATACCAGCTAGAAGTGGTGGCTCGTTGCTGTAATCCCAGCACTTTGGGAGGGGAAGGCGAGAGGATTGCCTGAACCCAGGGGTTGAAGACCAGCCTGGACAACAAGGAGAGACCTCATCTCTACAATAAATAAAAAAAAAAGAAAAAATAGCTGGGAGTGGTGGTGCGTGCCTGTAGTTCCAGCTACTTGGAAGGCTGAAGCGGAAGGCTCATCTGAGCCCAGGATGTCCAGGCTGTGGTAGCCGTGAGCATGCCACCGCACTCCAGCCTGGGCACCAGAGTGAGACCCTGACTCAAAACAAACAAAAACCCAGACACCATCTCAGAAAGATAGACAATGCAGATATCTAGGAAGCTAAGTATCTTTTTACCTAAAGGGATGGACCATGTATCTACTGTGTGTATTTAAATTGTTGCGCTGGAATATTATTCCCTGTATTCAGTGGTTGGAGGCTTATAAGGGAGATAAGATAAGAACAATTTTAAAGAATCGAAGACGTGACATCTTTGCACATCTGTGAGTAGGGTGAAAACAATCTGCAACCCTTCACACATACGAGTGCCGCCAGCTCCTCCCATCCTCCTCCTCATTGCTAAATTGGTGCCACTTGGGCTGCTCAGTTCCTACCCCCCACCTACACCCAACTGTGGAGATGAGCTTGGAGGGTCCAGGCCAGATCTTTGGGACTTTCAGTGCAAAATCAGAAAAGTAAGAGAGGGAGAGAAATAGCGTAAGCCACATGAGTAGATGCAAAGGAGGAAAGAATAAGACAAAAGCTTGTGTGGCAAGAGGCCACGGAGAGAGAGAGACCATGAATGTGTTCAGAGGCATCAAGAAAAAGTAGGCCAAAGACGGAGAGAGACATAGGGAGAGGATGAATGGATGGGCGAACATGCTGTTCTGGAAAAGAGAGGGAAGGAGCCTCGTTTTGTTGGATATGAAGGAAGACAAGAGGAAAAGCATTTTGATAAGAACTACTCTAACTGGGCATGGTATTGCATGCCTGCAGTCCCAGCTGCTCAGAAAGCTGAAGTGGGGAGATCACTTGAACCCAGGAGTTTGAGACCAGGAATTCAAGACAAGACTAGACAAAATAGTGAGAACCACCTCCCATCTAAAAAAAAAAACCAAAAACACAACCTACCCTACATGACATACTTGGATCTCTGGTAGAATTCCTATCAGGACTTTGCTTCTTTGAACCCACAAACTCAGGCACTGAACAACACAGATCTCAGCTTTGGCAGGTTTACAAACATAATGACCTTGCTATTACACAAGAGAAGTATTAATAGAGAGCAAGGATTCTCAACTGGGGGTGATTTGTCTCCCAGAAGTCCTTTGGCAATATCTGCAGACATTTGCGATAGTGACAATTGGGATATGCTAGTGGCATCTAGTGAGTAGAGGCCAGGGATGCTGCTACATGTCCACCATACACAGGACAGTTTCCCACAACATAGAATTATCCCCGACAAAATGTCAATAGTGCCACAGATGAGGGACCCTGAAATAGAAAAATCGAGGAAGGGCCAGTTGTTTCCTCACATCTTCCCTTTCCAATGACAGCACAAAAGACAGTTTTTTTTTTCATTCAAAGTATTTTTTCAATATTGTAATATTAATTCTTAAGCAGCACCACATATATATGGTGATCCAAGCCAAACCTAATGAAAATCCATTTCCTAAAACCCTTTAAGATGGAAAAAATCCTGATAGTCCAGCACAGTGGCTCACACCTATAATCCCAGCACTTTGGGAGGCTGAGGTAAGAGGGTTGTCTGAGCCCATGGGTTCGAGCCCAGCCTGGGTTCTATATGTCTCTGTAGGAACATACCAAGTACCCAAGGCAGGATACCGAGCAGGAAGGAGATTGCCAACAGGCTTGATCCCAGCACCAATGCCACTGAAAGTAACAGCCTTTGGATGCCCCTGCCTGCTTTTAGTGGAGGCCTGACTCTTTCTTCTAGTAGCAGCAAACGTTAGGCAGGACCACCATATGATGACACAAGGCCAGAGAACCAGAAACTAAGAGTTGATTTTATGACTCTGAGCCCGAGCAGTTTTGCCTTAGGCCTAGAAGTGGGAAGATGGCCGTTTTTACCAGCTTTGCTGACACCTGGAAGCCCCGTGGGTTCTGAAGAACAGCATTCTTGGCTTGGGTCTTGACAATCTTATTGCAGGCATTGTTAAGTGACGAGGTCCTTTTATGTGACAGTGGCAGGAGGTGCCAGAGCAGGATAGGAAGAACATATCAAACCCAACAACTCTGCCATGTTTCCCACCCCCTACTCTGTCAATGGTGACCCCTTGGGCCCTCCTGGAAACAAATAATTGAGAAAAATTTCGATTATTTGGGCAGGGGGAAGGTGGAGGCAAGACTAAGAACTTTGAATTAATGATGTTAACAGGACGTCATATGTAGCCCCAAGTCAATATAGGGCCTTTGGAGATTGGATCATAATAACAAGTATGAATGCATCTTGCAACTTTGAAATCAGTTTTCCCAGCTTCCACAACCACCCACAAAAAATGAAAGACGTTTATGTCTTGCTCGCTTCTAGACAATAGTTTATGGTCCAGAAGCTTCTGTTCTCCATGGCTGTCTGCCAAAAATGAGCTGCTTGGGATATGCACAGCTCCAGCCTAGTGTGAGGATTTGAAAGCCAGACCTGGCCTCCTTCCCTTTCTCCTTCCTCATCTGACTTATGAGACGCTGCCTTCTCTCTGCACTGAAGTTTTCTGCAAAGCCCAGGCCCTGCCTGGGCCTGATTATGTGGTCTGCTCTGGTTTCCTTTGTGAGTTTTAAATTCAGAATTTGGGGTTCATTTTTGGCAGCTTCTCTGAACAATACATTTAGTGGATTTACTCATTCATTCAATCATTCACTTTTTTTTTTTTTTTTTGAGTTGGAGTCTCACTCTGTCACCCAGACTGGAGTGCAGTGTCTGCTCCCGGCCACCGCAGCCTCGACTTGCTGGGCGCCGGCGATCCTGCTGCCTCAGCCTTCCAAGTAGCTGGAACCACAGGCGCGCGCTACCATGCCCGGCTAATTTTTTATTTATTGTAGAGATGAGGTCTCGCCAAGTTGCCCAGGCGGGTCTTGAACCCACAGGCTCAGGCAATCCACTCACCTCAGCCTCCCAAGGCGCGGTATTACAGGCTGAGCCACCGAGCCTGGCTTCATTCATTCATTTATCAAACATTTAGAAAGTAAATGCCTTCTATGGTCTTCTATATTTTCTACATACTGGAGAGGCAGAGATAAATAAAATATTGTCCAGTCTTTGAGAATCGTACAGAGAGGTCAACAAGAAGGAATGGTAATTATGTTAGGAACACTTCAGTGAATGTGGTTATATGTGGAGTACAAAAGAAAAAGAGGCCAGTTCTACGGGGTAAAGTCAGGAGGTAAACCTTGGGCATAAAATGTATCGAAATATTTTCAGCTGAACTTTGGCACCATTATTGAAAGGTAAGTGAGTGCGTTGGTATCATGGACAGAGTTGGCTGCCCACTCCAGGGCTTATTGCTCCCCTTTCTTTGTCACAAGAGAACATTGATTTGATTGGGTTCAGACCTCAGGTCTCAGGTAGCAATGTACTTTGGGAAGGAGGGTCTATCCCTAGACTTGGGGATATTAATGTTGAGTAGACTAAGATAATTATACATTCACTGTAATTGTGACTGAGATTTAAAGAGAAGATACCTGGGGTGGTGGTGACTTACAGGGAAGCTATCTGGGAAAGGTTTTTCTCCCTAATAGAAAAAGATATTTTAGAAAAAAAAAAAAACCACTTCCTCTTGCCATTGGATGTTGAGGTGTTTGGAGCTATGGTAGCCATCTTGTGATCATGGGGTAAAAGCCAAAAGACTTGCAAAGAAGCTAACCCAGAACCTTTCTATTGTTGAGCTGGTATATTCCTACCTGAGGCTGCCTACCTAAGGACTTCTTTTTTTAAATGTGTGTTTTTTAAATTGTGATAAATACACAAAACATGAAATGCATCATCTTAACCATTTTTAAGTGTATAGTTCATTGGTATTAAGTGCATTCATATTGTTGTGCAACTATCACCACTATCTGTCTCCAGCACTCTTTTCATCTTGAAAAACTGAAACTCTGTCCCTATTAAACAATAACTCCTTATTCCTTTTTCTCCATTATCCCTGGAAACCACTATTTTACCTCTGTCTATATGAACTTGACTCCTTTCGGCATTTCATTTAAGTGGAATCTTACAGTATTTTCCTTTTTTGTGACTGGTTTATTTCACTTAACATAATGTCCTCAAAGTTCATCCATGTCGTAGTATGTGTCAGAATTTTCTCCCTTTTTAAGGCTGAGTGATATTCCATTTTATATCTGCACCACAGTTGCTTCATCCACTCATCTGTTCATGGACACTTTGGTTGCATCTACCTTTTGGCTATTGTAAATCATGCAGCTATGAACATAGGTGTACAAATATCTCTTTGAGAGCTTGCTTTTAATTATTTTGAGTATATACCCAGAAATGAAGTGCCAGATCATATGGCAAGTCTATTTTTAGTTTTCTTAGGAACAGTAAAGATTTTTTAAATTACTTAATTTTTTCCCCAATAGCTTTAAGGGGTACAAATGGTTTTTGGTTACATGGATGCATTGTACAGTAGTGACATCTGAGCTTTAACTGTACCCACCACCCTCACCTATGTACACTGTACATGATAGGTGCTTTTTCATCCCTTCCCCGCTTCCCATTCTCCCCCTTCTGCGTCTCCAATGTCCATTAGATCATTCTATATGTCTTTGCAGATCTTTGGTTTAGCGCTCACTTACAAGTGAGAACATGTGGTATTTGGTTTTCCACTCCTCTGTTACTTCATTAGGATGTTGGTCTCCAATTACATCCCAGCGGCTGCAAAATACATTACTTCTTTCTTTTTTTTATGGCTGGATTTTTTTTAATGATGAAAATAAAATAGCCGGGCTCGGTGGCTCAGCCTGTAATACTGTGCCTTTGGGAGGCTGAGGTGAGTGGATTGCCTGAGCCCGCGGGTTCGAGACCCGCCTGGGCAACGTGGCAAGACCTCATCTCCACAATAAATCAAAAAAACTAGCCAGGCATGGTAGCATGCGCCTGTAGTTCCAGCTACTTGGAAGGCTGAGGCGGAAGGATCGCCGGAGCCCAGCAGGTCGAGGCTGCAGTGGCCGGGTGTGGCCACTGCACTCCAGTCTGGGCGACAGATTGAGACTCCAAGTCAAAAAAGAAAAGAAAATGTAATTGTTTAAGCCGTTTTCTGAAATTTTCCTAATATTGATACTATTGATACCAGGGATAAGGGTGGGACGGGAACCCTGGACAATGAGAGCAATGTGAGGACAGCAACATCAGCACAGAACCACCTGGGACATTTAAGGAGTTGCAAACAGCTCTCTACATGTCAGCACACAGAATGTACAAACATATCTGTTTGAAACAACAGAACCCACCCTAGCTAGTGTGAGCAGGAAATGAATGCTTTCGAGGTGCTGGGTAGCTAAGAATCTCTTGGAGAGTCGGAGTCAAGTCAGAAAGTTTTTCAATCAAGTACAACACTCAGGTCATACATCTGGTCAATATACACAGACACTGAGGTTTGCACAGAATATAGTGACCAAGACCACTGCTTCTACTGCCTGAGGCCTCTCTGCTATGCTTTGTGCCAACTTCACCAGCAATATCTTCTCCTCACATTTCTGTGAATTGAAGTTATTCATGGCTCAGTTTTCCTTGAGGAAAACTGAGTCATATCTATGAATCCTGCTGCAAGGGAAGCTTTGACTCTGAGAAGGCTGAGACTCAATGTCCTGAGGCTCATTCACATTCAGTAGGCAAGAACGCTGTCATTGATTGTCATGTCTGCCATGGATACGAGAAAGAAAGATATGGGAGTGTGTAATGGATTGACTGTGTCCTCCAAAATTCATATGTTGAAATTCTAACCTCCAGTATGAGATGAGGCCTTTAAGGGGGTAGGCAGTCTTAAATAAAGTTATAAAATGAGGTCCTGATCCAGTAGAATTAGTGTCCTTATGAGGAGAGACACCAGAGAGCTCACAGTCTCTGTTTCCCCCTCTGCATGCATACACCAAGAAAAGGCCATTTAAGGACAGGATGAGAAGGTGACCATCAGCAAGCCAGGAAAGGAAACCTTACCAGAGACTCAATCAACTGGCACCTTGATCTAGAACTTCCAGCCTCCAGAACTGTAGGAAATCAATGTCTGTTGTTTAAGCCACCCAGCCTGTGCTATTTGTTATAATAGCCCCAGCTGACTAATACAGAATTGTAGTACCCAGTTCACATAGTTCCCATGACTGCATGAGAACCTTCAGTTTGCAACCTCTTCATTAAAGGCTTTTAGGTAGAAAAATCATAGAATCAGATCTGCATTTTTTGAAAGAAAACTCCGGTAACAACATGGATGGGGTGGGGAAAGGAATAGATGGAAAGTAGAGTGGTTACTTAGGTGGTGTGACAGTGACTCAAGGAGAGATGATGTGGTGGCGAGCTAAGCAGTGGCAGACAGAATGAGGAAGAAGATGGATTTAAGACACTGAAGGGGAAGAATCTACAGGATTTGGTTATTGGACAGAAAAGGCAAGGAAGAGGAAAGAGTGATACCTCCCCAGTTTCTGACTTGGGTAATCAGATAGGTAAAAGTACAACTCATCCAAACAGAGTATGGAAGGAGGAATGTGTTTGGGGGAAAAAATAAATTCACTTTTTACAAAATCTCAAAGTATTGACCCACAAGACACTTTTTTTTTTTTTTTTTTTTTTGAGTTAGAGTCTCACACTGTTGCCCAGGCTGGAGTGCAGTGGCACACTCACAGTCACTGCAGCTCGGCCTGCTGGGCTCAGGCAATCCTTTCGCCTCAGCCTTCCAAGTAGCTGGAACTGGAACTACAGCCTTCCAAGTAGCTGGAACTACAGGCACATGCTACCATGCCTGGCTAATTTTTTGTTTACTGTAGAGATGAGGTCTCACCAAGTTGCCCGGGCTGATCTTTAACCCACGGGCTCAGGCAATCCACTCACTTTGGCCTCCCAAAGTGCTGGGATTACAGGTTGAGGAAAGTAAGGACACCTAGCAACTGAATACAACTCATGATACAGGATTTTTTTTCTCATTATTGAGATAATTGGTGAAATTTGATTAAAGTTTTATATATTGGCTGGTATGTAGTATCAAATTAATTTTCAGATTTTGATAAGTGCACTAGGTCACGTAAGAGAATTCTTGTTTTGGGGAAATATCCACTAAAGTATTTAGGGATAGAAGGACCACATATTTCTCAAATGATTCTGGAAGAGAGAGGGGAGCAGGGAGAGAAAGAGAGCACAGCAAAGGATAAAAGTAAATATTGTTCAATGTTGGAAAATGGATAGAGAGTATATATAAGTCTGAAATTACATCAACAATTAAAAGTTGTTTAAAAGAATACATTTGAGACCTGACAAGTTAGGCATAGGTGTTTGTGATTACCAAGTTTCAGTAAAAAAAATAATTAAAGAGATGGGGTCTTACTGTGTTACCCAGGCTGGTATGCAGAGGCTATTTATAGGCATGACAGTAGCACACTAAAGCCTTGAATTCCTGGGCTCAAACAGTCCTCCTGCTTCAGCCTCCCAAGTAGCTGGGACTATGGGCATGTGCCACTGCGCCTGGCTTCAGGAAGTTATTTATTGATTAGGGGTTAGCATTCCTCCTGTATTCCTGAAAAGTGAACCCTGAGTTCATTTCTTGGGTTTAGGCCATCTAACCTTCACTCTCCCGCACTAGCATCATGACAGTCCTCACCAGATAAGCCTGGAAAACGTACACTAAGCTGGTCCATCATGTCCACTTTCCTGGGGAACAGCCAGTCATTCATAGCCTGAGGCTTCATGGGCCCTGGGGGGTGATAGCCACTGAGCCTAGGACCCTCCTGAAAGTAGCATCTGTCCCGTGCTGTCTGCAGGTTCACAGGAGCAGACCAGGTTTGCCTTCTTGGGTGAGCCAGGGACACAGCCTTACTAACCTCCTCATTCCTTGTGCCTCATCCCTCTTGGGCTTCCTTCCTTTCATGAAGTCAGACAGGGACAGGCCACTCCCTTCCCAGAGCAGAAGGACCTTCCCCATCAGGTCGTCTTTTTTCAAGGTCTGTTGCTTTCTTCTGCAGTCTGGGGGTGAGGAGTAGTAGGCAAGGTTAGCCTTCTCCTCCTCACAATAAGATACTACTGTAGGTGCCTCCTCACATCCTAATGTGGGAGGCCAGGCCACTTACACAGGATGTACAAGGGTCCATGAGAGCCACACTGGGAGCCAGCATTAGCCATCTCCCCACTCTTGCCTATAACAGAAAGAGGACGGAAGGGTCTTCTGGAAAGAGTTATTACTGTTCTGTGGCATTTCTCCATATCCTTTTTTTTTTTTTTTTTGAGTTGGAGTCTCATTCTGTCATCCTGGAGTGCAGTGACATACTCATGGCCACCACAGCCTCAACCTGCTGGGCTCAGGAGATCCTTCTGCCTCAACCTTCCAAGTAGCTGGAACTACAGGTGCGTGCTACCACATTCAGTTTATTTTTTGATTTACTGTAGAGACAAGGTCTCACCAAGTTGCCCAGGCTGGTCTCGAACCCCTAGGCTCAGGCAATCCTCTCTCCTCGGCCTCCCAAAGTGCTGGGATTATAGGCTGATCCACCGCGCCTAGCCCTCCATGTCCTTCTTATGGGTAAAGGCAAGAAGAGTGTTTCCTCTCTTCTTAAGACAAGTGAGTGATCACCAAGGGACCCTTCAGAGTACGTAAGGGGTGTCTGTCCCTGGAGTGTAACAGACCTGGGAAATCTAATGACCAGAGGCTGAGGCTCCTGCCCTAAGGTGGTGGAAAGGGAGAGCAGGAGTGAGAGAGGAGGAGGGTGAGAGGGAGGTACACTGTAAGGGAGCTTTCCTTCCTCAGGGGGTTGTACACAGACACCCAGGAGGGACTGACTTGGAGATATCATTTAAAGGGTTTCTCCCAAAGTGGGAAGCGCTGAGTGGCCCAACCCAGCAGAGGGGTGGCCTGAAGCAGCCTAGGAGCCCAGTGTCAGCGGCTAGCCGGTGGAGGCCCAGCCAGAGTTGAAGTGCAGAATGGAGAATCTCCAGGCAACCCACATAAAGAAAGTGGTCCTTGAAAGAAAGAGGCTGCTCTGAGCATCAGCAGACCCAGAGAGCAGAAGTGCTAGAGCATGCTAGGACCTGTCACCTAGGGCTGGGCCGTTTCTTCAGTCCCCACTTCCCCTCAGTCCTTCCTGCCCTAGAGGAGTCAGCAACCTCAGCAAGTCCAGAAGGAGACCCCCTCCAAAAGGCAAGACGTCAACTTTACCCGACCCTCCAACCTCCTGTAAACCTCCCAGCTCAGGGCAGGTCTGATCAGAGGAGAGGAGAAGCTTTGACTTTGAAATGAGAAATGTTGATTGTTATTCTGAACTGAACACTTAAATTATTAACATGACTTCTTTGAGAACTAAAAATGACTGAAAAAGCAATGGAACCCATATGAGACTTTACTCCAGGCTGGGAAAGAAGAACAGGGAGAAAAGGTCTTGGAGGAGGAAATGAAATTGGTTTGTACCATAGAGAATCCTGCTTATGAGTAAAATGGCGATTGCAGGAATTGCTGGCTCCTCCTCTGAGTCAGGTCCTCGCTCCTCTAGTCAGGGCTCCTCTTTCTGGAGCCCTGTCTGGTCTTCAGGGGTATACTGTGCCCTTCTCTGCTCAAATAAGTCTCTCCAGTATTTCTCTTCTGAAGCCATCTTCCTGATGCTTTGGGGGCTAAACCCCCAACCATGGTTTTCACTTTTAAAAATTGCCATGAAAGCTCCTCCGACATTGCTCTAACCATTAGGAGTGATCGCTTCCCAGAACGGGACTATTCCAAACCCTCCACACTGGGAAAATCACCCAATGAGAGATGCGTCTTCCTAAGACGGCAATGAAGTGGAATGATTAGAAATGCGCACTGCAGTTAGACTACATGTGTTCAAACCCCAGATATTCTATTTACTAGCTGTCTGACCTGCAGAAGCTCTTTAACCTTTCTGTGTTTAGAGGCATCATCTGCAAAATGGAACAGAGAACAGACAACAATAATAGCAATCGGAACAGGTCCTTGTGAAGAGCCTAGCACAGAGTAAGCACTCAAGACATGGTGCACAGAGTAAGCACTCAATACATGGCGCTATTAGTTCCTGTGTTTTGACAGAGGGTAGAGATATTCTTCAGATAAGCTCCTTTGTCCTGCATTCTTCTTCTTTTTTTTTTTTGAGTTGGAATCTTTCTCCGTTGCCCAGGCTGGAGTGCAGTGGCATGCCACGGCCACTGTAGCCTCCACCTGCTGGGCTCAGGTGATTCTTCCACCTCAGCCTTCCAAGTAGCACATGCCACCACACCCAGCTAATTTTTTGATGTATTGTAGAGATGAAGCCTCGCCAAGTTGCCCAGGCTGTTCTCGAATCTCTGGGCTCAGGCAATCCTTTTACCTCAGTCTCCCAAAGTGCTGGGATTATAGGTGAAGAGCGCAGGGAACAGTCAGAAGGGCATCTCCCGAGGTGGTGCTGAACACTATATAGAACCACACAAAGACAACAAAGGCCCTAAGCTCCGGCTTCTCCCCATACGGTTTCGTGCACGCGAAGTTTAAACCTGCGCGCGAATAATTTCTCCCTATAGGGATACTACCTCATAGTCTCCTCCAATAAAGCCCAAGCATGGCACTGGCCAGCCCCTGCCAGGCCCATAAATACAGCCTTCTCCCTACATATCACCCCCCACCTCTCGCTCTCTCTTCCCCCCCATCTCTCTCTCTCTCTTTCTCTCCCTCTCCCTCTCTCTCTCTCTCCCTCCCTAACCCCCGCGGCTACAGACCCTTTTCCTTTTCCCTGTAGATGCTGCTTTAATAAATCTCTTGGTCCCTAACAGGTGTGGAGTTGTTATTGGCGCCTAAGTTCTTTCAATAGGCATGAGCCACCACACCCGGCTGTCCTGCATTCTTGAACCTCAATTTCATTGATGTTTTCCCCCACAGGGGGCTCTGGGCCAGCTCTGTAGCCAGCTCCTTTCTAGGTCCATCAGGTCTCCTCTCTCCTTCCTAAGAGATTGGAAGAACTTAAGGGCATCTTCTAACCAACCACCACTCCATTTTTCTCCCAGGCACTGGGGAGGGCAATGGGAAGAGACACATGGACCTCCAACCTGCCATGAGCACAGCCAAGTGGGTCTCCAGCTCCACATTCCTTTCTTGACTGCAGGAGGTACAAACTCAAGCGTGTGCCGGTCAGGCTGAGTAGCAGGGCTCTTGGTCTCAGGAGACCTTAGCTGTGTCTTCAGAGCATGGAAATCAGCTGGGCCATGGTCTGAGGTCCTCTGGCCTGGCTTACACCAACTGAAAGGAGCATATCTCCAGGGTTTGTGGTGAATGGACAGATCTGCCCTGACAAAGAAATTTCCTGAATACAGAGGAGAAGATGAAACAAGTGAATGGTTGCCCAACTTTTCCGGTTTTCTCTTTACACATTATCGGTCTAAAATGACAAGAGCGCACTGAGGATGGAGTGGATATGCCACCACAGTTCAAAAGGAGGGAAGCTAACAACTGCAGTCACACTGGCCTAAGGGCACCAACTGTCCCATGCTCTGACATTCAGGCCTTTGAAGTCCTCTTCCAAGAGCTGAGCAAATCTGAAAATATTTTCAGTGGAGGAGCTGGAGGCTTTAAGATAAAAATTTGTCCACATTTTTGGACATATCCTTTTCATGGCCCTCTTTGATCTTGAGATGAAATGTTAAAAGCAAGTTTTCTGAATACTTAAGGTCTCTCCTCACCTTCCACCACTCCAACTTTATTGAAGAGTGCTGACTGGACTTAAAGATTGTTTTTATGATGTAACTGAGGGCATGATACACAAACAGTACTCTGATAGGATAAATGGCAAAACCAAGTCGTCAATGACTAAAAGAATGGTCTCTCCACTAGTCCTCCAGAAATTTTTGCCTTATGAGTGTATAGCCCTATGAAAATGATCTACATTTATTAAAAAAGTAAGCACATTTCTCTTCCCTTGACTCACCAGAAAGAAGATGACAAGTAACTCAGGGCCAGGAGGGACCTTATAATGCCACCTTAAGGCTGGTGGGTGCTGATTCAAAAATATGCCATAATTTACAAGTTCTGGAATTAGTTTCTAGCTGCAGGACAATGTAGCTGGGCTAGGTGGCTCAGTCTGTAATCCCGCGCTTTGGGAGGCTGAGGTGAGTGCATTGCCTGAGTCCACAGGTTCGAGACCTGCCTGGGCAACTTGGCGAGACCGCAACTCTACAATAAATAAAAAATTAGCCAGACATGGAAGCGTGCGCCTGTAGCTCCAGCTACTTGGAAGGCTGAGGCAGAAGGATCGCTGGACCCCAGCAGGTCGAGGCTGCGGTGGCCGGGAGCGGCCACTGCACTCCAGTCTGTGTGACAGAGGGAGAGTCCCACTCAAAAAAAAAAAAAAAGAGAGACAATGTAGTTCTCCTACATCATCCACTATGAAGCAAGCCAGTAAACAGCTGAATGGGTTAAAAACAAGTGAAGAAATAGGAAAAGACGTAGTAGTGAATGGTTGCTCATTAGAATAGGGGTAGAGATAGGAGTGATGGCCTTTAAACACATTCATTAATAATTTGAGGAAGGAAGTGAAGTGCAAGTTTGAGTATGATGCAATATTGTTCCAGTTACTAAACATCATGAAGAAAAGAGAGGAACTCTAGATGAATTTAAAACACGATGCAAGGGCAGTAAAGAGAATGAGATGTAACAGCCTTCTTGTCATTGTCCTGTGAGTAAGTCTTACTAGTCTTTACAAAATTTTATTTCTCAAATATTTTCCCTTAAGGAAACACTGACTCTGCTAAAGACCTTTACAAAGTAGAATGTTGCTAGAAAAGAAAGAAAGAAAGAAAGAAAGGAAAGAAAGAAAGAAAGAAAAAAGAAAGAAAGAAAAAAGAAAGAAAGAAAGAAAGAAAGAAAGAAAGAAAGAAAGAAAGAAAGAAAGAAAGAAAAAGAAAGAAAGAAAAGAAAAAAGAGCCAGGCAGAGTGGCTCAAACCTGTAATCCCAGTACTTTGGGAGGCAGAGGTGGGATGACTGCCTGAGCCCAGAAGTTCAAGACCAGCCTGAGCAACTTGGCGAGACCTCGTCTCCACAATAAATTAAAAACTTAGCCAGGTCCGTGGTGGTGCACACCTGTAGTTCCACTTACTTGGAAGCTGAAGCAAAGGATCGCCTGAACCCAGCAGGTCGAGGCTGCGGTGGCCATGAGCATGCCACTGAACACGAGCATGGGTGACAGAATGAGACTCTGACTAAAAAAAAAGTAATTAGAAATGATTTCGGATGAAGAAGAAACTGAGTTTTTGGATCGTAGTGAAACAGTACAATTAGTCTGAAATATGCAACTGTAATCTGAAAATCTCCCAGGAAGACTGCCTGGGAGGAAAAAAAAGGGGAGTGTCACTTCATGTAAAATTTTCATACCCTTAGTGACAATTTAGTAATAGAGTACTTGGGGTTCATCTGGGGAGAAAGAAGGAAAATGAGAAGAATTTGGTACAGGTATTGATATTTTAAAGAAAAGAGCAAACATTTGAAAACCGGTTTTTAATTTTCAAATGAGAAGTTGTTATTAAAGCTTTCCATTTCTATTTTATCCATTTAGATAGATGTGACAGTGAATAATACATACAAAGCAGAATTTTCAACAAAGGAAAACTTCAAGTCTGCAGTGTGGAGGAAGTGAGTTAATATGATTCTTCCTATTCATTCAGTACTTTATGAAGGAGTTTAAAAAGTGACTTTTGGAGAAGAGAGAAAACAATTACACAGGTTCATATAATACTATGTAGAAAGTGACCAATGCCACCCGAGGTTCAAATAAGAACTGGTTATGAGAGGAAGAAGCAGATGAGGCAGCACTTAGGCAGGAGGAAGGCCCAACAGAGTCAGGTGGTGAGAAAAGTGGCTCACTGTGGCTGGAGATCAGAGGAGTCAGGTAGGCTGGGTCCCAACCCGGAACACTTGGCTGAAGAATTTGAACTTTATTCTTTAGTCATTTCTAGCACTGTTCATGACCTGTAGTGTGCACTTGCTTGCTGCCGGAAAGGATGAATAAAGCCATTAATGTTTTCTTGAGCCGGCAACTGACAAGCTCCAATTTTTGCGTTAGGAAGATTAATTTAAGTGGTGTGTAGGAGGAATGAAAGGGTTAGGAGACCTATTATAAGAGTTCCAGTCAAGAGCATGAGGTCATGTTTACTGAGTTAATCCTTCTATGTATTCTGCATTCCACTAGATGCTTCTATACATGCTCTCAATAATTATTTAATTCTAATAATATCCCTTCAAAGAAGGAAGAGTAAGTATAGCATTTTCCTTTTACTGTTAAATAAACAGGTTCAGAAAGGTTGAGTAACTTGCCCAAACGTCATACATGTCAAAACCTTCATACATGATTCTAAAAAGGCATGCCTTTAAAAGTAAGGCCAAAAAAACCCAAAACAAACAAACAAACAAAAAAAACCCTATAAAAACCATAAGACACTGATACTCTTCAAATGAGGGTAATTTCAACAAGGGCAATGGCAGGGGATGGAAAGGAAGGAAGACAGAGATTTCAGCAGCGTCAGAAGGATGTGGCAACTGAAAACAATATGGGGAAAAGGAACAAAAAAGTCAAAGTTTCTAGCCCAAGTAGCAGTACATGGGTGTGAACTCAGATTTGGAAAGGAGGGTAAAAAATTAAGCTTTGGACCTATTGTTTGAAATGACAGCAAAACACTCATATTTAGAGGAGGTGCATTCACTTTATCCAACAGGTATGAAGATCAAATGAGGGAACAGGGGTCACCCACAACACTGGCAGAACTGGAAGTTTTGCACCTCAGCACCAGACACATACTAGAACTCGGGTCATTCTCTCTGGCTGTCCAGTCAAGTGGCTTCTACTTCTTGGTACAGGTCTGCCTCTCCCTTGCCTCTTCAGTTCATTCCTCAGGTGCAATTCCAGGAAGATTCTTCCTAACATTCTGTTTCCCCACCCTACATCTTATCTATGCCCTTTTCTGTTCTCTACACTGAGCTGCTGGAGGGCTGGAGTTCTCTACACCTTGATCTTTGTGTAATTTCTGAGGCTCTCAGTATGCCTGACCCTCAAAAAATATTTGTTAACTGACTGATACCTGTTGCTGCCCTGGAAAAGAACTACCCTGCCCTGTTAAGTCAGTTTCTTCCTTCTTAGGGCAGCGCAGTTAACAACCTCCAAGACCAGGAAATTATCTTCCTCATCACATACCAGGGTATTATTCATGGAGTTTACTCATTGTAAAGAGTTCCTTTGAAATAAAGCTAACAATTAGTCAACGATTTACAAATTTCCTAGGGTCAATCAACTTTTTAACAAGCCCATTTATGGTGGTGGTGGTTGGGGGAAATCCTTCTTTCCGCTGTCTGTTCCCGAAATACACAAGAGGTGATAATGCTTCAGAATGTCTCTATGGGAGAGTCCCAGACGCTGCATTCACCCTGGAATTGGGGTTTATGGTCCTTTTCCTGAACCAGCTTTTGCAGCCCAGTGATCTTACTTACGAGGAAGGGTTTGTGTGTGAGGTGTTTGGTTTGGCTGCGGGGAGCACGTGGATGTATTGGGGGAGTCTCCAACACACCTCTTGGCTCCTTTCGAATAAGGTGGTTTTGAGGTCCACCCACCTGCCAGATTCCATTCTATTTTCTTTCCACGGGGAGTCCCCCGATGGGGAGGGGCCTGTAATTCCGCGAGCGTTGGGAGATGCGGAGGTCGGTTCGTGGCGGGAGCCCGGGAGGGGGGAGGATGTAGGGATTCCCGGAGGGCCGGGGTTTCCCCCTGCGGCGGTTTGAAGGCCGCTCAGAGCCACATCGCGGACCCACACGCGGCCAGCCCCACCGGCCTGGAGCTGGGCTCCCGCCCGGGCAGCCGGCAGTCGGGGAGGGCGGGGTCGGCGAACGTGGAGCCCCGGGTGGGGCGGGGGCGGGGCCGCGGCGGGGCG
>NW_007248470.1:215991-229891 GCF_000164805.1 Carlito syrichta
GGCCGCCTGGCTGGTGGCGACTGAGCGCGCCGCGAGGGCTCGGCCGGGACACCTGTGCTCGCCCCACCTCGCCGCGGCGGGGACTGGAGTTGAGAGACGGCGTGACTGACGGGGACTTCAGGCAGGATGTAGTGGCTTCCTGTGAGCAGGTCTCAGAACACCGTCATCCAGCCCGCACTTAACCCACTTAATTCCTCTCCTTCCCGTGCGCTTAATTGTTGCTTGGGTGAGCGAGCCGCGCCAGTTGACCAGATGCTGAATTTTGCCCAGAGCCTCTGAGCATTCCTATAGGCGGACCATTTGAGTCCAGTCATTTGGACATTTTAAAAAATGAGCCTTGGGTGTCCGATTGCCATTTTTTCCACCGTAGTTTATTCAGACGAAGCGTCTACTTCTCTGGTGTCATTTTCCAGGTTTTAAAGAACTGTAATCCCTTAAGAGCCCCAGGACGACTCAGGAAATCAAAAAGGTGAGAACGTTTAACACGTTTGCTTCTGAGGTTTAATAAAATCCCAAATATTTGAAAGGAGGAACAACCTGGAAAGAGGAAAGGGGGAGAATCCGAGCTCAGTTCATAATATCACTGTTCAAGGAGAGGAACATTTTACATCTTGCCCAAGAAAGAGCATTTTCAGCCGTTTTAATGCAGTTCAGTTTTCTTCCAAGTGAAAAGTAGCCCTCATAACTAAGGGCTATTTACATGAAACATGAAACATGTTTCCCATCTGAGAATACTGAACAAAGGCAAGAGTGCTTGTTTTCCACAAATGCAAAAATAAGTTTTATTGATACAGCTTACAAATAGCAACAAAAAAATAAAAATTTTCTCTCCTTGAATTAATGGTATTAGTTGAGCTCAGACTCTCCCACTTTGCTCTTTTCAGGTTGTTCTCCCTTTCAGGTTATTTGGAATTTTATTAAACCTCAGAAACAAATGTGTTTAGTGCTTGCACTTTTTTATTCCTGGAGCTCGTAGGGGATTACTGATATTCAAAACCTGGAAAATGACACTAGAGAAGTAGCTCTTGTCTGCATTTTGGTTCCCAACATTGCAGTTTCTTTTTTTTTTTTTTGAGTTGGAGTCTCACTCCGTCACCCAGGCTGGAGTGCAGTGGCACTCAGGTTCACGGCCACCCCAGCATCACATGCTGGGCTCTGGAGATCCTTCCAAGTAGTGGTAACTACAGGGGTGCACTACCACGCCTAGCTAATTTTTTTCATTTATTGTAGAGACAGGTCTCACCAAGTTGCCCCTGCTGTTCTCGAACCCGCGGCCTCCAGCAGTCCACTCACCTTGGCCTCCCAAAGTGCTGGGATTACAGGCTGAGCCGCCAAGCCCGGCCTGAAGTTACTTTCTAGAGTATAAAACCTTTTCAGGATTCATATTACATATTCTCTTTAATATTTGCATGTATCTAATTTAATATTGGGGAAAACTGTAAATGAGCCAAAGTTCCCCCCTTGATCTGATTTTCCAAACTTTACCATCTTATATTTTAGTGTCACTTGATGCTAGGTACTGTCTGTTCATTGGCACCTCACTGATCCATAACTTCAGGTTGTACCATGGACCTACACACTGGTATGCACATTTCTTGGAGTTGAAGGTCAGGGCTGGGCTGTTTCTAGAAGGATTTGATGCCCTGCACTTTTGCTAACTCCATGACAAAGACAAATAACAATTCTGTAAGAGGCATCACTGTAAATGAAACTTGGGTCTACAAATTACAAAAAACATCGTTTCTATGGTTTAGAACCACCCTACCACCCAGACTTGGAAATTGGTCATCCACTTGCTAGAATATTAGTGCTTTAACTGTAGTCAAAATATTACATCTGTTAACCACGTTAGGTTATTTTTGAGTTACTCAGCCTAATAGCTCAGGTCATGGAATGTCTGCTTCACAGAACAAAATGTACTTGTATACTTATATGTAGAAGCCCCTCTCCTGTTTCTTTGCCCTCCTTTTGACTGGTATAATCCAGAGTTGGCTGACGTTCAAAACCTTATGAAAAGATGCTGTTTTCTGCTGCCCTAAAACTGATTTGTGGGTTTTGTAGGGTAGAGTCTGAGGGGTTGGAAGGGTTGTTAGCAGGTGCTGAAATCAGACATGGATGATGGTGGTGCTGGTAATGAAGGGTATGGGGTGCCATGGAGAAGGGAGTAACCATGTCAGCTTTCCTCTTCACCACGCTGGGAAACCTTGGAAGAAAGCCGTATCATACCCATTAGCTTGGAGATGTGCTAGTGTACTTATTGGGAACCGCTTGTGGAGAGTTAGAGTAGGGCTGAAAGTGAGCTGAAAGGAAATATTTTTATTTCTGGACTTGGGATAGGACCCTTCACTTCCAAATCATCCCAGTGAAAAACGAGGAGGGATTGCTTTGTGTGTCTTTAAAGTTCTACAAATAACAGTCAACAACTTCCTTTAGGGATTTCATTCCTGTGTTTATTAATGTTCCCATCTCTTTCACAAGGTAAAATACCAAATTGACAAATTGAAAAGCCATTTTGTGCCCAGTTTGAATCAATCAACTGACGTTAGTGAATCCAGTGTTGCTGACAGTATTTTGTTTTACAGACTGATCCCCAGTCCCCTGAGGTCCTTTTAGTGCTTTGGGGAACTGTGGCGGTTCTGAATGATGTACTTCCTGAAATGTATTCAAGAGGCAAGTTTGATTGTTGGATATCCTAGCATTATTTGTTGGCTATCCTAGGGTTGTCTTATGAACGCTTGACAAAGGAATTAAAGTTGAACTCCAGACTCCATCCTTTGGTCTGAACTCCTGTATTGCGTGAGTTGCACAGGTGTGCCAGAAACACTTTTGTATGCTCCCTCCTTCCCCACCCCCACACTCAAAAAAAGAGGATTGGGACTTTTTCCTTTATATATCCTCAGGCTTCATGCTGTTTTCTTATAACAGCCTTCTTTTTGGTTACTACTTCTTGATAAATTTGCTCTTGTCCCATCAAATCAGACTGTAAAAATGTTGCTGAAAGCCCCCATGCCACCTTATGCATAGGTTTATCTGCTCAAGGAATACCAGATTAATAAGAGAGTGAAATGTGAAAATGTGTGTGAATTTTTAGATGTGTGATACAATGTGAGATCTGTGGGACCATGATGTGTCCCAGAACTCACTTGATCTCCCTGATGTCTTCAGACCAAAAATTACGTATGGGTGGCCTGTTTGTAGGGAGGAACTATGGGCTATGGTTAAGTGCTGGAACTTAGAGGTCTGGTGAAACTAGTCATCTGGGCTTGAATCTTCACCTGATTTCCAACATTTGTTAACCTCTGTGTACCTCCATATTCTCGTGTGTAAAATGGTGATATTAAAAGCACCCTTGCTGTATTTATTATAATCAGAGCATTTAGAAAAATGCTACACACATTTTACACACGAGAATATGGATTGCTGTGAACATTAAATAAGTCCCTTCTCCCCACCTCAGAAGCTCCCTGGAGCTGAGCCCATCTCTTAGGAAGGAGTAGGAGATAATAACCAATCTTTATCTGATGTTCTTGTCCAACATGTACTAACACTTCCAGGTGTTCGCAACTGATTAAAATCAGAAACCTGTATTCTGCTTTATACATCATTCATTAATATTCATCTGGCTTCAGGCAGCTCTCTTACCTGGGAGCTTACCTTCCTCATCTTTAAAATGGGAATAATGCTTCTACACTAGCCATTGTGTACATGTTCTCTCTGTCCTTTTTCTTTCCCCCAGCCCCATATTTTTGTCAGGAAACTCCTACTCATCCTTCAGAAGCCTGCTCCATGTGATCTCTTGCTTAAAGCCTTTTTGGGGACACCTCCACTCCTATTTCTGGCCAGAGAGTGTGAAGGCCTTTCTGTTGTTGGGGAATCCCGATTCCTTGCCCATTTCCTTGTAATAGCATATTTCATAAAAATCATTTGTTTATTTCTCACATTAGACTGTGAGCACTTCCAAGGTAGAATTCATTTTTGTTCTTTTTGTTTTAAACCTGCTCCGGTGTCAGCATGATGCCTAAAACAGAATTGGCCTTTAGAAAGTGCCCTATCTCACGTTATCCTGAAGATGATTTGAGATACTAGACTTGAAAATGTTTTGTAAATTATATAGCTAAACAAACTAGAAGATTATTTTTAAAAACTACATCGGTCTGATCAGGAGAAGTTCATCCCTTTCAAAATCACAGTGCTCACTAAGGAGATTTGAACTTATGTCAAAGTTGCCTCATTAGAAAAAAGACAACAGTTTTCTAAATGCTCTGATTGGTTGTTACTAGGGTATTTGAATATTGTTACCTAACTGTATTCATTAATACTGTTATTAGATGGTCCTGCAGCATGAAAAAGAAAATCTCATAGTCATACTCTGCACATTAAATGTTTTTATTTTGCATAACAGATTTGAGTTTTTTGGTAATACTGTAAAGTATAAATCAAAAACATTTTTTTGACTACCCAATAGAGGTGAAAGGACGGCATTCAAAAGGGTTTATTCATGCTAAGAGTTTATTTTTATCAGATATTTGAAATAAGATGATGAGTTATTTAATAAATTAATAGAAAAAGGAAGATATTAAAAGGGTTTGTTCATGCTAAAGATTCATTATTGTCAGTCATTAGAAATGAGATGAGTTATTTAGGATGGAGAAAGAATCCATCTTTCAGATGGATAGAAACTGAAGAGAAAAGAGTTCTTTGTAAAAGTTCACAGAGCAGTCTGCTAATCATTTGCTCTGCGGAAGACAGGAGGTAAACCTCAATGAGTTCATAGAGTTGTTTTCTTTTAAAACTTAGAACTCTTTGAATAGACCCTTAAATGACTGTGGAACTAATGGAGCCAGAATAAAACCATAATTTTATCCTTTAATCATAGATACTGATGTTATTTCCTTGTCAATGTGCTTTGTGAAATTATTTGATGATAATATCAGATTACATATTTTATTTATTATTAAAGTTCTGTGCTCTTTTGAGAACTGCTAATAGAGTTTAGTATGGTCCTATATTAATGTAAATTAAGAAACTTTTTATGGCATTTGTGTCATTTTAGTCATTAAAAAGCTCTGGCTAGGCCAGGTGTAGTGGCTCACACCTGTAATCCCAGCACTTTGGGAATCCGAGGTGAGAGGATTGCCTGAGCCCAGGGGTTTGAGACCAGCCTGGGCAACTTGGTGAGACCTCATCTCTACAGTAAATCAAGAAAAATAAGCCAGGTGTGTGCCTGTAGTTCCATCTAGTTGGAAGGATCGCCTGAGCTCACCAGGTTGAGGCTGCGGTAGCTGTCAGCATGCCACTACACTCTAGCCTGGGTGACTGAGACTCCAGCTTAAAAAAAAAAAAAATCCAGCCGGGCTCGGTGGCATAGCCTGTAATCCCGCACCTTTGGGAGGCTGAGGTGAGTGGATTGCCTGAGCCTGCAGGTTCGAGACCCGCCTGGGCAGCAAGACCTCATCTCTACAATAAATAAAAAAAAGCAATCAGCCGGGCGTGGTGGCGCATGCCTGTAATTCCGGCTACTTGGAAGGCTGAAGCGGAAGGATCGCCGGAGCCCAGCAGGTCCAGGCTGCGGTGGCCGGAGCGGCCACTGCACTCCAGTCTGGGCGACAGAGTGAGACTGCAACTCAAAAAAAAAAAAAAAAATTCCCTAGCTAAAATGACATACCTTATAAGGTTATATCAATATACATAGAAACACCAGTGAACTGTAATTGACACATCTTGTTCCGTGAGTTTGATTCTAACAATGCTATTAATGACAGAATGACTTTGGGCAAATTCTTTAACCTTGCTAAGCCCCTGTTTCCCTACTTGTAAAATGAGAGGTTTGGAGTGGCCTTCAGCATCCATTCTAGCACTTTTATTATTGCCTTTTAACTTTAACCATTTGCTTTAAGTCAGTACATCAGATGCTTTTATTTTAATGCTTAAATGTATTTTGTTCATCTATTTTGCATAAGATTCACTATTTAAAAGTATTTATCTAAGATTTATTAGATAATATTATTTAAATTCTTACAAATTTTTTTTCTGTGACCGTTAATTAATTAATTCATTGGTACATAATACAAATCTGAGTGTTAGGGGACACTAGCCCACTGGACTGTGAAATGGGCCTATGCTGTGAACGGATTGAACAAAGTCCTTACTATTTTACCCTAAAGTCTATACTAAGCAATAGTTGTTTTTAGACATCTGTATTCTTGAGAATTTCAGAAATTTAGGGCTGGATGGTAAAGAACATATCTTGTTCTGTCTCCTCATTTTACAAATGAAGACTAACACTCAGAGATGCCAGGTGTCACACAGTTGATGGCCTGTTGGGCACTAGACCACTATTCTCAAAGTTCTTTCCAGAATGCTATATGGGATTAATTTATTACTATGGATGTTGCGAATGTACTCCATTTACTATGCGAAGATTACCCTACCTATCTAGTGATATGTTCTGAAGTGGTAACAGATTTTCCTTGTGCCGTTCGTTACACACTCTTATCTGTTCCTTCCTTAGGAACTTTGTAAAGTGATTAGGGTTAGTGATGAAACTATGATTGTGACCTCGGTGGAGATTGAGCCTGGATGTTTGTTTATTTGTGTCATGCTCTCAGTTGTTCTCAGTCCTGACTGCACATCAACATCACCTATGAGCTTAAAAGATTCTGATGTCTGGGCTTTACCTCAGACCTATTGAGTCAGAATTTCTGGGATCTACCTGGACATAGGAAGGTTTAAAAAGTTCTACAGGGTGTGATAATTGGGCAGCTAAGATGGTGAATCTCTGCTTTTGCTGGTTGAACAGACTAGCTGTGCTGCCACTGAAGAGGTACCTATAGAAAGTTTGATGTTGTCATAGAAGATTTTAATTTGTTTGTTTAAATGTTTTTAAAAGATTTATTAATTCATTCGATTAGCTAATACAAACACCTAGTACAAAATTCAAAAGTACAAAAAGGTATATACTTTAAAAAGTATTCCTTTCTTTCTTCCATTATATTCTAGCTGTTCCCTCTCAAGAAGCAAGCATTACCAGTTTGTTGTGGATCCTTTTTGTGTGTATTCTTCCTAAAATCATGTAAACATTTTCAAACATTAGTGTATGTGAATTATTATATACCTTTTACCGACATATAAATCAAAGCAAAATATACACATTGTTCTGCCACTTATTTTTTTTCACTTAAACAACATAGCTTGAAAATCTTTCATATGTATATATAGAGAGAGAGCTGCATCTTTTTTTTTTTTTTTTTTGAGTTGGAGTCTTACTCTGTTGCCTAGCTGGAGTGCTGTGGCACACTCATGACCACCACAGCATCGACCTGCTGGACTCATATGATCCTTATGCCTCAGCCTTCCAAGTAGCTGGAACTACAGGTGCGTGCTACCACACCCGGCTAGTTTTTGATTTATTGTAGAGACAAGGTCTCGCCAAGTTGCCTGGGCTAGTGTCAAACCCGCGGGCTCAGACAGTCCTCTCGCCTCAGCCTTCCAAAGTGCTGGGATTACAGGCTAAGCCACCAGCCCAGCCAAGCTGCCTCATTTTTTTAAACAACTGCTTAATGGTTCATCTGGCTATACCACAGTTTATTTAACCAGTCCTCTATTGGTTGACATTTGAGTTGTTTTCAATCTTTGCCATTACAAACATTATTTACGATGAATAACTTTGTAGGTATGTCATTTTTAATGTGAATGTCTATCTGTAGGATAAGTTTTTAGATGTTCAATTAATGAATTGAGGGGTGTGTGCATTTTTATTTTAGAAAGACAGTGCCAAATGGTAGCAATTTAGGCTCCCATCAGCAATATGTGACTAGCTATTCATACATTTACACCCACATAGGATGTATTTTAAATTTTCTTTATCTTTAATGGTCTGTAAAATGAAAACAAACATCTAATTTGTAGTTTTAATTTGCACTTTTAAATGAGGGTGAGGATCTCTTCATATTTTTAAGAGCCCCTTTTATTTCCTTTTAAAAAATAAACTTGTCTGTTTATTTCTTTCATTTATTTATTTATGTTATTTTAAAGGTGCAGGGTACAATTCAGGATTAGGTAGATAAGTGGTCATCATACAGGTAAAGTGTGGGATTCCCTTTGGCCCCCACTTTTCCTGGTTTGAGATCAGATTTCCTTGTTGATGTTATGTGCCCCCCTGCCTTCCCTCTCTTGGCAGTGTCCTGCTACTGCCGATCCCTTTCTTACAGTGTTATGATAAATGTTCAGGGTCCGCTTATAAGTGAGAAGATGTGGTACTCAATTTTTTTGTTTCTATGCTAGATCACTGTCTGTTTATTTCTTTTGTCCTTTTTCTTACTGGATTATCAGTCTTCTCACTGATTTGTGGGAATGCTTTATACTGTAAGGAAGTTCGCTGTTTTCTCAGTGGAAAGATTTTAAAAAATCTATATGCTTTGATGCCTGAGTTTTTTTTAAAGTTGATTGTGAGATCCAGTGAAGGCAGTCAGTTGTTGATTTCATCTACTTATATAATGTCTAATGTTAGAGTGAGATAGAAAAAGAACTGTTTGAGTAAAGGTAAGTGAAAACTTATAAACAAGAGTTAAAAGACAAATAATAGATGGGGAGAAAATATTTTCAGCATATCCTGCAGACAAAACACTTGCATGACATTCTGTGCCACTTATGCTGTTCTCAAGCACTTTATTTATACTAATTTAATCCTTACAGTAACTCTATAAGTACCATTACTATTCCCATTTTACAGATGATGAGACACAGAGTAGCTAAACTTCACCAAGGTCAGACAGCTAGTGAGTGGTGTAACTATATCATTCAAACTGGGCAGACTGGCTCTAGGTAGAAATAAAACGTATAGAATATACATTTAAATTGTAATGTGCATCCTGTTCACTCTTAATCTACTATGCAGTGCTGCCTCTTTATTAGTGTCCAGAAGATCTACAGGATTAATAGAAATTTAAAAACAAAAGAGGCCATTAGAAGAATAAAGGATATGGATAGTTATTTCACAGAAAAGGAAATAAAAATGTCTAGTAAACATGTGAAAATACTGGTCAAGGTGAGCATAAATTAATCAGGGAAATAAAAGTTTAAAAAATATTTACAAAAAAAGAAAGGTTTGTTTATTTCAGTTTTTGGTAAGAGTTTAGGAAAATGGGTACTTTTCCTCACTCTTGTTGTTAGCTTAAATTGATAAAACAATGTTGGATAGCCTTTTGGCAGTATCATCTATTTAAATTTGTATACTCTTTTTTTGAGTCAAAGTCTCACTGTGTCATCCGGGCTGGATGTATATACTCTATATCAGGGGTCTTCAACCCCTGGGCCACAGACTGATACTGGTTCGTGCCTGTTAGGAACCGGGCTGCACAGCAGGAGTTGAATGGCAGGCCAGCCAGTGAAGCTTCATCTGTATTTGCAGTCTTTCCCCATCACTCACATTACTGCTTGAGCTCTGCTTTCTGTCATATCAGTGGAAGCATTAGATTCTCATAGGCGTGTGAACCCTGTTGTGAACTGCACATGTGAGGGATCTAGGTTGCATGTTCCTTATAAGAATCAAATGCCCGGCCAGACTTGGTGGCTCAGCCTGTAATCCCGCGCCTTGGGAGGCCGAGGTGAGTGAATTGCCTGAGCCCGCAGGTTCGAGACTCGCCGGGGCAACTTGGCAAGACCTCATATCTACAATAAATTAAAAAAATAAATAAATAACCGGTCCTGGTAGCACACGCCTATAGTTCCAGCTACTCGGAAGGCTGAGGCGGAAGGATCACAGGAGCCCAGCAGGTCGAGGCTGTGGTGGCCGGGAGCGGCCACTGCACTCCAGTCTGGGCAACAGAGTGAGACTCCAACTCAAAAAAGCAAAACAAAACAAAACAAAAACAAGAATCAGATGCCTGATGGATGATGTGAGGTGGAGTTGAGGCAGTGATACTAACGCTGGGAAGCAACTGCAAAGACAGATTAACATTAGCAGCAAGGTTTGACTGCACAGAGACCATAATAAATTATTTGCTTGCAGACTCGTATCAAAACCCTACCAGTGAGTGGCAAGTAAATTGATGTACTTCAGTTGTACAACTGCATCTGGTAGCAGGCTTTAAGTCAGAATCTGACGCTTTTAGTAAACACATGGCCTGCCCATTATTTTATTTACCACTGTCGTTCACGCTCTTTTTTTTTTTATAGTGAGTTGTATAGTTATTTCATTATATCTTACAATGTAATAGTAATAGAAATAGTCACAGTAAATGCTTTATACTTGAATTATCCCGAGACCATCCCCCACTCCATCAGTGGAAAAATTGTCTTCCATGAAACCAGTCCCTGATGCCAAAAAGTTGAGGACTACTGCTCTGCATGTTTTTACTTCTGCCACTGTACCTGCAGCAACACTTGTATGTTATGAAAGAGGCATTTATAAAGATGCTTAGTGTTGCCTTGTTGGTAAAACAGAATAGAGACAATTTAAGTGTCTATCACTAGGAAAATGACCAAATAATATGTTCATACACATATTCTATAGCAGCTAAAAGAATTGGTTTATCTGGCCAGGTGCGTGGCTCACGCCTGTAATCCCAGCACTTTGGGAGGCTGAAGTGGGAGAATCACTTGAAGTCAGGCGTTTGAGACTAGCCTAGGCAACACAACGAGATCTCATTTCTACAAAAAAGTAAACACTTAGCCAGGTGTGGTGGCATGTGCCTATACGTCCCACTTGCTTGAGAGACTGAGGGGAAAGAATTGCCTGAGCCTAGGAGGTTGAAGCTGCGGTGAGCAGTGATCATGCCACTGCACTCCAGCCTGGGCAACAGAGTGAGACCCCTATTGAAAAAAATAAATAAATAAAAAGAATGAGGTATATCTGTATTATGAAAGGAAAGAACTCCAGGATGTGTTGTTGGGTTAAAAAAACAAGTTGGCCAGGCGCAAGCCTGCAATCCCAGCACTTTGAGAGGCCGAGACAAGAGGACTGCTTTAGTCCACGGGTTCAAGACCAGCCTGGGCAACTCGGTGAGATCTCATCTCTACAATAAATTGAAAGTTAGCTGGCTGTGGTAGTGCGCACTCCTGTAGTTCCGGCTACTCGGAAAGCTGAGGGCGGAAGGATCGCCTGAGTCCAGGGGGTCGACGCTGGGGTTGCTGTGAGCGTGCCACTGCCCTCCAGCCTGGGCGACGGAGTGAGACTCCAACTAAAACAAAAAGCAAATCGTTAGAGTAATATGTATCGTTAGAGTAATATGTGTAGAGTAATATGTGTAGTATCATATATGTTTTTTTAAAATCTCAAAGCAGTACTTTTTTTTTTTGCATGTATATGGGTAAATGCATAAAAAGAGGTCTGAACGGTACAACATTGATTGTCTTAGTAGTGGACGAAGGGAATTAGCCTTTACCTGTAATGGTTTAATTTCCAATAAGGAGTGTACTTATGTATTATGCTATTAAAATTAACTATTTAGAGAAATGAACTTGATACAATATTAATCTTAAGCTGTGAGAGTCTTTCTTGCTCTACTTTTGAAGACTATTCTCCGTAAAAAAAAAAAAAAAGTAATCAGTTAGGTTTTGTAACATTTTGAGTGCATATAGAAATAAAGCTAACTATTAAGTTTTTTGGTAACATTTTAAAAATAGATATAATCTAAAATGCCAAAAAAAAGTAAGAAAAATACAGTGAATTCTTATGTACTTTGTCTACTTGCCTAATTGTTTATGTTTGGAAAACTTGACTTAAAAATTTACTACTTTGTTTCAGCGGTAAAATCTTTCTAAATAGTTTTGATCCTTTAAGAGATAGCATTTGTGCGAGTGGTACAGAACATCTTAGTTTTGAATTTGTACAGTTTTATTTTATGCAAAATTTTATTGGCAGTTAGGGGAAAGTGAACTAATATTTATTGAGACTTCACTGGTTTCCAGGTGGTGTGTTAGGATAGTTGCAAATTATTTTATGTAATCCAGTTTCATGAAGATTGCTATTTCTGTTTTAGAGAAGAAGAAACAGGTTATTTGCTCAGGATTATAAAGGGGCAGAGCCAATTTTTCAGAAAGTCTTATGTTGCCAGAGTTCACATACCTTTCTCTACCATGGTGCCTGTCAGATGATTTATTGGAAGAAATTGATTAGTACACATATATTGTCAAGAACTTGACAATTACTCCTAAATTGACTGTAGTCTAATGTAATGGATATGCAATAACATTAGGATGTCTGAATACTATAAAAATTTATCTTCTGGTCTTTTTTGGAGGTTCACAGAAAATATTCTTATTCCGTCTGCCTAACTTTGCTTATGTGGGTTTGTGCATAGTTTTGAGTGGTTCTTCTAGAATGTGCGGATATACACACACAGGCATGCTTGCAAGTGCACATATCTTTACATGCACACAGGTGCAGTTTCTTTGTGTGTTTAGATGCCTTTTTTTTAAAATATGCAAGATCAAAATGAATTCCACTTTGGTTCCTTGGGTGCTGTTACCAGAAATAGCAGCCATATTCCTTGTAGCCCTGAGCTCTGCCAGCACCTGGCATTGGACCTTTCTTTCACTTCCCGTACTGGGCTCTCTTGGTCGCCTCAGTTTAGCTAAACTTCATGTGCTTTAAGAACCATTGGCCTAGCCCAGGAGGATTCCCATCATATGTGCTTCAGAGTTTGACTTGCCTCTTGAGAAAGAGGGCTATAGGGAGCTTAGAGACCAGCACATGTACAAAACTGAAACTGGAAGTGGGCAAGGCAAACCAAAGGAAGATCCTGCCGCAACTTGGTGACGTAGCTCTATAACCCATGGACGCTTCCTGGCAATACCTTATGAAACTTGCCTTTTCATGTAGTTTCCTATTTTGTTCTAGACTAAGCTTCAGTCAGAGGTGATTAATATGATAGCAATATAGATAACTGTGATAGTTATTATACATATGACTTATACACAGCAACTGGTCCTAATTATGTTCTGTAGTCTTTCTCACTGAGGAATTTCAGCTTACCTAGTAGAACATTTTTTGTTCTACAGGAGTTACAGGAGAATTTATGCCTTGTCAGGAATTGTAACTACATACAGATCAATTTTTATAAAATCACACTTAACTTTTACTATGTTTTCTGTGATACAAGCATTAATTTGTCAAATGTAAACATTTCAAATACACCACAGGCTAGTCATGGTGGCTCATGCCTGTAATCCCACCACTTTGGGAGGCCAAGGCGGAAGGATTGCTTGAGCCCAGATGTTCAAGACCAGCCTGGGCAACATAGCAAGATCTTGTCTCTACAAAAAACCAAAAAACTAACTTGGCAAAGTGGCTTGCGCTTGTAGTCCCAGCTACTCAGGGGGCTGAGGAGGGAGAATTGCTTGAGCCCAGGGGTTGGAGGCTGCGGTGAACCATGATCAGCCTGCTGCACTCCATTCTGGGCAACAGTGAGATCCTTACTGCAAAATAAGATAAAATATACCACAGTTCTCAATAACCTTTTTGGGGGAGCAGGAGGCATTTCTTCATATTTTAATATACTAAAAACCTTAAAACATGTGAGTGTCTTGTTCTCTAAGGGGCCCTGACTACCTGTGGAAGGAAGCCAAGAATTAAGGCAGCCCTAGATGTAACTGTGTCTCTCCTGCAAAATTCGTTGCTCCCTTTTCTAAAGAGGTTTTTCTCAGGACCTCTTTGCTTCTCAATAAGAAGTGATAACATGGATAGTTCTTTGACACAAAGGACAATTCTTTGCTCACTGAGTCTAGCTGACCACCTAAGCTTTGTTGGATTCTTATAGTCCTGTGCTTGCCCACTCAAGTGCTTGCTCAGTGGTACTACTTTGTTTTATCATAGTGCCTTGTTCTTAGACAGAACCAGATTTTTGTTAGGGATTATTTAATGTGTTAATTTTTTTTTTTTTTTTGAGTTGGAGTCTCA
>NW_007248470.1:229911-253145 GCF_000164805.1 Carlito syrichta
CCTCAGCCTCCCAAAGGCATGGGATTACAGGCTGAGCCACCGAGCCCGGCTAGATCTTTGATTATTAAAGAGAGGCTAGAAATGATTTATGTGTTGTCAAGCTCCCCTAGTTTCTAAATATTGGCCACAAATTCTCCCCCCCCAATACTTTACAGGCCAAATGATTCTCTAGTTAGCTGATCCTCCAGTTTTTGTCCTCATTTTAGAGATGTAGAGCCTGAGGTATAAAAAGGCCATGTGTCTTTTCATGTATTGCCTATAATGGAATGTATTACTTCTGTAATAAAAGCCTCATTAAAAAAATGACCTTCTCTGATGTAGTAAATTGTTATACTACAGATTATCTTTGGTTAGATCCTAATGGCTCGCTTGGCTGAAGGGAATTGTATACAGATGCTAATTTTTAAGACCCTCTAGCCAAAGAAGGACACTAATAGCTATTTGCTAAGTGTTTCCTCTTTTCTAGGCCTTTTGCCAAGTGCTTTACCTCAGTTAATGTTCACAACAATCTTGCACACAGGAGGTTGAGACTAAGGACATACAGATCACTAGTGTGCAACACTCATGTAGAAACTCAGATGTCTGTGTCCAAAATGCATTCATTTAACTTCAATACGGTATATGTTTTTTGAATCATGTGTACCCTTTATCTATTGAAAAAACTGAAATTAAGCATTAAGAGAAAATTTCTAAGTCCTTATGATATGTTACTATTATATTATATAGTCTATGTGCGATTAGATGGCACAACAGCATTCTAATTTTACTTTAAACTTGTCAACACCAGAGACTTTATTTATTTATTTATTTATTTATTTATTTATTTATTTATTTATTTATAGTTGGAGTCTCACTGTCGCCCAGACTGGAGTGCAGTGGCCGCTCCCGGCCACTGCAGCCTCGGCCTGCTGGGCTCTGGTGATCCTTCCACCTCAGCTTTCCAAGTAGCTGGAACTACAGGCACGCACTACCACGCCCGGCTAATTTTTTTGATTTATTGTAGAGATGAGGTCTCGCCAAGTTGCCCAGGCGGGTCTCGAACCCGCGGGCTCAGGCAATCTACTCACCTCGGCCTCCCAAAGTGCGGGATTACAGGCTGAGCCATGGAGTCCGGCTGAGACTTTATTTTTAAATGTACATTTGTTCTTTTTTTGTATGAATGTAAATGGTAAAATTTGCGTATTTTGATATCTTTTCACCCGCTAAAGTTCTAATCTTCTGTTTAGGTTAATATTTCTGATACAAGTTAAGTATTCCAAGTCTGAAAGTCAGAAGTCCAAAATGCTGCAGCATCTGAAA
Source organism: Carlito syrichta (assembly GCF_000164805.1). Lineage (NCBI taxonomy): Eukaryota > Metazoa > Chordata > Mammalia > Primates > Tarsiidae > Carlito > Carlito syrichta. Next base: position 231,211 of record NW_007248470.1, read on the forward strand.
CTTTGAATGCCGACAGCACTCAAAGAAAATAGTCACTGGAGCATTTCAGATTTTCAGATTTGAGATGCTCAGCCAGTAAGTAAATGTAATGTAAATATTCCAAAATCTGGAAGAAAAAAAAAAAAGAAATTCTAAACACTTTTGGTCCCAAGCATTTGAATGAGGATACTAAACCTGTAATAGAACATAGTATCCCGAGTCACTCAGGCCCATCACATTTTGTGGATTCTGCCTCTGTATTATCTTTTCCATTTGTCCTTTTCTCCCATTGCTCTTTTGTTACCTTATTTGAGGCCTTTGTAACTGTCAGAGCATTTTTCCTTAAGTGTAATTTTGACCACACAGAGAGTCTTAGTGTCCCTTGTTGCTTACTGAATGCAGTGAAAACTCCTTAGCTTGGCGTTTTAGGTTCTCTGCTTGATTTCAGCCTTCCCTTATGATCTCATCTCCTCTTAGTCCCCTCTCATCTCCCTTTATGCTTTAGTCAGTTTGTACTGTTCACTGCCTCTGTGAAGGAGCTCCTCTTGTTCCCACCTCTAGAACGTGTTCACATTATGCCTTTCTCCTGGGATGTTATCTTCCTACTTCAATTTCTGTATTTTGAAAATACATATCACTTGGAAGAGTTACTGTGAAGATTAAGTGAAATTATGTATATGAAGCCCCTGAAAAATCTATCTGTAACCATGCATTAATTTATTCAGTAAATGGTAACTATTATGATTTGGCTTTCCTCTCACCCAAAATAATCTTTATCTTAGGATCATCTTGTCCAGGGCCTTGGCCCTTTGCAATTTCTCTTGGGGATTAATCCCACTGGAACCTGTGTTGGCTCCTACCTTTGTACTTAAGGTATTCTTTAAGGTAGACCTGGGCCCACCAGATCTTTTTCAGACAGGAATAGCTGTATTCAGAAAGACCTTAAGAATGGAATGGGGCCAGGCTTGGTGGCTTAGCCTGTAATCCCAGCACTTTGGGAGGCCTAGGTGAGTGGATTGCCTGAGCCCATGGGTTCGAAACTCACCTGGGCAACTTGACAAGACCTCATCTCTACAACAAATCAAAAATTAGCCGGGCGTGGTAGCGCGCGCCTGTAGTTCCAGCTACTCAGAAGGCTGAGGCAGAAGGATCGCTGGAGCCCAGCAGGTCGAGGCTGCAGTGGCCGGGAGCGGCCATTGTACTCCAGTCTGGGCGACAGAGTGAAACTCCAACTCAAAAAAAAAAAAAAAAGAATGGAATGGAATTACCCTAGGCTTTGGAGTTTGGTTTATCCCAAATAACTGTACCAGCTATTAATTGTAAATTAAAAAAAAAATTATGAAAGGGACCAGTGATGTCTACCTCACAGGATTGTTGTGCAGATCAAATGAAACATTTAAGAAAATATTTACATTGTCTTGGAGCATCTGACTTGATAAATATTTATCTTTTCTGACTTAGCCCAGTAGCGTCCTCCTCTAAGACATACAGAAACGCATATACCAATCTACACATACGCCTATACACACGTGATATCCCTCAAACATGGATATAAGCACATATGTGCATACTCATATGTATACATATATATGTATATTTTTATATATATAAAAAAAATATATTTACAAAAGCATATATATCAGAATCTCTACCCAGTGGGCTGATACTCAGAATTTTAGTCCTAGGTAAAATTAATATGGCAGGGTCTGGATTTGCTTACTGTCTGATGACCTTTGCATAGCATCATTGATCTTGTACACAGTGAGTTGGCTATGTTTCCACTCCTGTTATCAGTTTTGATTTGATGATGTTTATCTTCTTGTTTTAAACTGTTTACTTTTTGACAGTGGCTGAAAGTTATTTTCTATAAGCAGTTACATGTCTCTTTTTCTTCCTTCAGGTATTTATGTAAAGTTGCTTTCTCAATGAAACCTTCCTTGATTACCCCACTCTCTGCTATTTCATGTGGTGCCCATCCTGCCTAACACTTATTACTATTATGGCATGTATTTTTACCTATTTATTTTATTTGTTGTTGATCTTTCAATCTGTGTTAGCCTAATGAGGACACAGGCTTCTATTTTCCTCACTGTTGTATCCCTGGCATCTTAGTTGACAGTCAGTAAATACTTGAACGTGTGAATTTCAGCATTGCTTGGTTTATTTTCAACATAGCTCTGTATTAACACCATAAGAATTCTTTTTTTTTTCCTTTTTTTGAGCCGGAGTCTCACTCCATTGCCTTTTTTTTGAGCCAGAGGGTCACGAAGCCTCAACCTGTTAGGCTCAGGCAGTCCTTCTGCCTCACCCTTCCAAGTAGCTGGAACCACAGGCGCATACCACCATGCCTGGCTAATGTTTTTGATTTATTGTAGAGACAGGGTCTTGCCAAGTTGCCCTGGGCTCAGGTAGTCCTCTTGCCTCCACCTTCCAGAATGCTGGGATTACAGGCATGAGCCACTGCACCCAGCAAAAAGATTCTTATATTTTAGTGCTTTTGATAACTATATACAGGAGATTTTTCTTTTTCTTTTTTTAAACCTTTGGAGCAATTGACATAGATCAGTTTAAATCACACAGATACAAGTTTACATGCAATTTTATGATTAGTGATGTGATATTAGAACTTCTTTTTTGCCCATGCCAAAGTTATACACACATTCATACTTATTCAGTAGCTATTTCATTATCATATGCTAAACATGAGCCTAAGAATTGTTCCCTTCTTTAAGAAGTTTACAGTTGAGTGAAAAGACAACTAAGTCTCCTTTGCCTGGTTCCTTCTCATCTTTACCACCTCAAAATGTCAGGCCTGAGGCTCAGTCTTCAGATTTCTTTTTTATGTTTACTCTTGTGATCTTATATATATATAGTCTTATGGTTTTATATTATGTACTTCCTTTTGAGTCTCAAATGGTATCCCAGCCAGGACTCTTTGTCCTCTTGAGATCTGCACTTGGATGTCTAATAGCATTTCAGACTTAAGATATTCAATACAAACTCTTGAACCCCCCCCCCCCCAACAAGTCTCCTATCTCTGGAAATGGCATCTTTATTCTCTCAGCTGCTCAGGCCAAAACTCTTAGAAGTCATCCTTGACCCCTCTTTCTTTTACACCCTACTTGCAAAATATCAATAAATCCTTTTGGCTCTGTATTCAGAATATGTGCCCAATTGACCACTTCTCTCCATGTCCACAGCTGCCCCTCCCCCTCGATCCAGGTTATCTCTAATCAGGATTATTGAAATAGCCTCCTATCTACTCAGTTGCTTTCACCCTTTCTCCTCTGCAATGATTCTTCAAAAACAAAAGTTAGATTATGCCATTTTGTGTGCAAATTTTTCAACAGTTTCCCATCCTTACACATAAAACTTTAAGACTTTCCAGTGGTCTGCAAGACTCTATTTAACCTGTCTTCTTTTCCACCCCTTCCACCTGTTAAGATTCCCTCCCTCTCTCTACTTGTCTTATTGCCTTATGGCTATACTGGCCTTACTGTTTCTCCAGTGTGTCCTGTCTCAGGGCCTTTGCATATTTTATTTTTTTCTGCCTGTCTATCATCTTCTTCAGATATCTGTGACTTATACCCCAAATGACTTCCTTCAGAGATCTCTTAACTATCTTAATAGAAAGGCCTTCCCCATTTCCTATGTAAAATAACATTGCTCCCCTCCCTCTCTCTACCCTCTAGGCCTGCCACTCCCTAACTCTCTTAAACTGCTTTGTTTTCTTTCATAGAAATAAATATTTACTTATTCCATGGTAATAAATATTGTATGCTTACTTAAGAGTTTGTGGTGTTTGTCTCCTCCTTCCAGATTGTGCAGTAGTTCCATATGAATAGAGACCTGTTTTTATTCATGTTATATCTCCGGTATAGTGTCTGGAATGTTGTGGGTACTTAATAAATACTTGTTGAATGAAATGCAACAAGTGAAGTCCTTAAGATCTCTGTGGCACATATAAGGTGCAGTTGATGCAGAGGGGAAAGAGTGACATGTTGGCCTAAGAATTGAGGGAAGACTTCACAAATATGGTCTTTTTTTTCTTTTTTTTTTTTTGAGTAGGAGTCTCACTCTGTCACCCAGGCTGGGGTGCAGTGGCACACTCATGGCCACCACAGCCTCGACCTCCTGGGCTCAGGTGACCCTTCTGCCTCAGCCTTCCAAGTAGCTGGAACCACAGGCATGCATCACCATACAACTGGCTAATTTTTTGATTTATTGTAGAAACGAAGTCTTGCCAAGTTGCCCGGGCTGGTCTCAAACCCCTGGGCTCAGGCAATCCTCTCGCCTCTGCCTCCCAAGGTGCTGGGATTACAGGTGTGAGCTACCACGCCTGGCCAACAAATATGGTCTTAAGTAAAGGTTTGGGGGCACAAAACAGGTGAGGTCTTCCATATAAAGAAAAAAGCATTGCAAATGTTCAGAGGTATGAGAGAACATCTTGTGTTAAGGAACACAAAGTATTATACTGCTAAAGCATAACTTGAGGGGGTAAAGTAAGTAGATAAGGCTGCACACGTAGTAGATGGCACCTGATCATGGTGGGATGGAGAGTTTTTATGCCAGACTAAGGAATTTTAGATTGTATCCTGCAAAGTGGGCAGTGGTAGGCAGTATGGAGCCATTGAAGACTTTTGAGTAATATTTGTACATATGCATATATATAGATAGATAGATATTTACACACCCCACATATACATGTATTTGTGCGTGTTTACAGATTAGAAAGATAACTCTAGCATTAGCGTGAAGGATGGATATCATAGCTAAACACATCATTTAAGATATTTATGAGGTAGCATGTATATGATGTGGAAAAACAATTACTATCATGTGTAGGCAAGAGAATATTTGTTAGACAAAATCACTGACGTATAGTGTGAATATGTCCTTTACTTACAGTACATTCGTGAAAGGGAAGAAATGCTTGATGGAGGATTGTCTGTCTTTGAAAATCCATGCTTTAGGAGAGGAGACTTTAAAAAATTAGCTAATGGTTATATTGTAAGTTATAGTGTAGACTAGAAAAGTGTTTAAGGAGTACTTAGTTATGAATTCAATGAGAAAAGGTGTTACAGAATGAAAGAAGTTGTGCTTGAATACCAGTCTCCTTTTTTCTTTGAGGAACAGTTGGTTGTCAGTGATATGCCTCCTGATCTTCATTCATTGTTGAAGGAAATAGTGACAATTGTAAATACAGTCAAATCTATATTATTTGTTGTAGAGACAATAGGTCTGCCTTTGTAGGACAGATATCTGCCTTTGCATATTGAGCATCCTGCACACACAGAATTTTTGAAATGAGAGATGAGCCAGTAAAACATTTCTTACTTTCATTCAAATGGCAAGTAAAAACCATCCTCATTATTTCAGCTGGCCTGCTCAGTTGTCATATCTCAACAACATATTGAATGTCTTAAATAATTTTATGAATTTAGGGTCAAAATATGATTTGTAAATTTAAGGAGAATATGGAGGCACCCAAAATGGTGTACATGGTTTGTCAGAAATTTGACACTCGCAAATTCATGAAGCCATTACGCTATATTGTTGTACATATTTAAAACATTCCAAATGCCACAGCAGAAAATGAAGAAATATATTAGAATTAAGATCCATTTTCCAACTTAATACATTTTTTTTTTTTTTTTTTTTTTTTGAGTTGAAATCTCACTCTGTTGCCCAAGCTGGAATGCAGTGGCATGCTCAAGGCCACCACCACAGCCTTGACCTGCCGAGCTCAGGTGATCCTTCTGCCTCAGTCTTCCAAGTAGCTTGGAACTACAGGCACACACCACCATGCCTGTCTAGTTTTTTTGATTTATCGTAGAGTTGCCCAGGCAATCCTCTCACTTCGACCTCCCAAAGTGCTGGGATTATAAGTGGGAGCTACTGTACCTGGCCAATACATTCATCTTTTTTTTTTGAGTTGGAGTCTCACTCTGTCGCCCAGACTGGAGTGCAGTGGCCGCTTCCGGGCACTGCAGCCTCGACCTGCTGGGCTCCGGCAGTTCTTCCACCTCAGCCTTCCAAGTAGCTGGAACTACAGGCGTGTGCTACCACGTCCAGCTAATTTTTTGATTTATTGTAGAGATAAGGTCTCGCCAAGTTGCCCAGGAGGATCTTGAACCCGCGGGCTCAGGCAATCCACTCACCTCAGCCTCCCAAAGCGCAGGAGTACAGGCTGAGCCACCGAGCCCAGCTAATACATTCATCTTTAAGTGTGTGCTACTATTCAACTCTCTGTCTGATGGAACAATGAAAGTAGTTTCCAGTGAGAAATTGCTTCATAAGTTGACTCCATATTTGATCCAGATAACTATATCTAGTAGTAGACTTAACAAACTTATGACCAGTGTTATGAGGTGGGATTTTCTAATTTGTTGGAAACAAATAGAAAGGAAACACGTCAAGATTAGGTTACAGAATCAACTCTAGTTTGTTAAAGCAGAAAGAGATTTAATAATAAAAGGCTTATAGAATTGTTGGAAAGAGTGAAGAAACAAACACTAGATTGAACTTTCAGGAATGACATTCAAGCCACATTGCAGCTGGACCACTAAGAGGTCCAGGATGAGAAAGGCTCCGGCGGAATTCAAAGCTATAACTTTTAGCTGCTTGCCCTAGAACCTTGCCACCTCTGCCATGATCAGAAATATGCCACTATTAGAAAATAACCATCAACAGGCAACCATCTTCATCAGTAAGTTCTTGCCACTGTTGCTGACTCTAGAACCAAACGATGCCTGCTCCAACCTCTACTACAGAGTGTATGCCTTGTGTCCTTTTTAGTATTCATGAAACCTATGACTGAATACTAGGACTTCTGCAAGTGCTACTATAGAACATGAACATCTCCATTATAGTACTTGCTAGTAGAAGCGACCTAAACTCAGCCATCTTCCTCTTCTATCCTCCAAATTTCTAGTGAGGACATCTGATTGGTGGGACTTAAATCATGTCTACTACCTTAGCTGCAAGGAAGGCTGGGAAATGTAGTGTTTGGCTTTCTATTCTAAAGGAGGTTGAAATGGATATTGAACACTAATCTGCCATATCTACTACAAGTATAGAACCTGATTCTCCTTAAGGCTAGCTATCTTTTAGTAGCCTATAGAGAAATTGAGAAGATTACAAGTAGTGCCATCAGACAATGTAGAGAAACTTATTTGGCTTTAGTATATTTTTGTTTCACAATGATACTTTTTTTTTTAGAAACCAGGGTTTATTAAGGGGACAGAAAAACTCCTACAGCAGGAGGGTACCCAAGGAGGTTGCCCGATATGTTTTTCAAGGATACTTAAAGAGACAGCCTTTCACCTCTAGGATGAATTAAGTGGTCCATGAATGCCCAGAGTTTTCTCACATTTAAGATATGGTTAGTGGGTAAAAAGCCTGAGGAGGGAATAAAAGAAAAACCATTGGAATGAGTTACCTAAACTGTGGCAAGGTTCATGTTGTCAAGTACTGAAGAGTGGCCAAATAAGATAGGAACTGAAAAGCAATTATTTGATTTAGTAGCACTTAATATTTTTAGTGTTTTTGAAGGTTCTAAACAAGGTGCAGGATCAGAAGCCAAATTGCAGGTCTAGGGTATGAGTAGAAAGGAATGATGAGAGGCAGAGGCTATAGGGTGTTTTCAAGAAGCTTGACTTTTGGAAGGCAATAGATTTTTTTTTTTTTTTGGTCTGATGTACATGCTTATTTATGTACAGAATTGGCTATAACTAGTAGGGCACTGCACAAATACCACCTACAAGCAAGTACAATCTTCCAGGGTTCTTTACTTTTGTCTTTTTGTGTAACTTGATGTAAAGTGGGTATGTTTAACATAATCTCTTTTTAGAAATATAGTAGATATTATACTACTTTTATTATGTCTGTAGCATTAGTTACTTCACTTTTGATTATATTGTTTATAGAGTGCCAGTTAATTACTGCTGTATTTTGAAGTTATAGTTTAAAGTCCTGATAGCTGGCGGGGTGTGGGGGCTCATGCCTGTAATCATACCACTTTGGGAGGCCAAGGCGGGAGACTCACTTGAGCCCAGGAGTTTGAGACCAGCCTGGGTAATATAGTGAGACCCCTGTCTCTACAAAAAATAAAAAATTAGCTGGGTATGGTAAGCTCATGTCTGTAGTAGTCCTAGCTACTCCAAAGGCTGAGGCGGGAGGATCACTTGAGCCCAAGAGTTTGAGGCTGCATTGAGCTATGATCAGATCATGCCACTAGACTCCATCCTAGGTGGCAGAGGGATACCTTGTCTCTTAAAAAAAAAAGATAAAGTCTGTTATCTGTACAGTTGATTGGTGAGCTGGTTATTGATTAGATGAATTAACTTTCAACATAGTTTATTTGAACTTCAGTCAGTGGTGGATAACTGCTTTTATAGGAAATGATGTTGGTGCATTTTATATAGTATAGCCTAAGTTTTTATTTATTATAAATAAATATCTAATAATGCTGAGTTCATTATATTCTACAGACAAAGTAACCCATTGCCCCTTTGTTAAAGGGGAGAGAGTGGTGGAATATGTACACATTTATACAGTATTTTCTCTAAGTGCACTTTTGTGAATGAAGCATTAACATGTTCAGAGACAATGATTAAATGTTCTAGATTCTCCCATTAGATATGGAGCATATTTATTATGAACAAATTCCAGAATCTTTTGTATTCCAGGCCCAATATGGTGACCTAGCTGGATTTTTTATTTAAAGAGGAAAAAAAAAGAAAACCCTCTGGGTTATGCAGAGGAAGACATCAAAGAAAAAGAAGAAGTTTGAAAATAATGAAGTTAGAATTGCTGGACAGCATCCTGGAAGGAGAAAGAGGGAATGGGGTAGAGAGAGCACAGGATGAGCTTTGGGTAAGAAGAGGAATAGCTAGAATTTGAGGAAGAGGAGAATAGATGGGTATAGATTTAGATTTATGTTATTTCTCCTGTTAGGGAACTGTCTTATCTGTAAGTACCAACCGATTTTAGATAATTTTGGGGTCATTTCAAAGGTTAGATTCCTTGATTCTGACTTGAGATGAACATACATTATTTTATTCTGTTTAAGTTGATTTTTTTTTTTAAGCTCTCTGACAAATTTAATAACGAGTATCTTAATGGTGCTTTTTCATTAGTTTTCTTATTTTAATTTTTATAAGTTATTTGTTTACTGAGGCTTTTTTTTTTTTGAGTCAGTATCTCACTCCTTCGTCCAGGTTTGAGTGCAGTGGCCTGCACGCTCACGTTACCACCCCGGTGTCAACCTTCTGGGCTCCAGCGATCCTTCCACCTTAGCCTTCCGAGTAACTGGAACTACAGACGCGAGCTACCATGCCCGGCTATTTTTTATTTTATTGTAGAGACGAGGTCTTGCCAAATTGCCCAGGCTGGTCTCAAACCCACTGGCTCCAGCAATCCACTCTCCTCTACCTCCCAAAGTGCTGGGATTACAGGCTGAGCCACCGAACCCGGCCTTTGTTTTTTTTCTTGTTTTTAACTGAGGCTTTCTTTTATAGGTGCTTCTTAGGTTTCTGATAGGCTTCTTTAAAATATTTTGATTCAAGTGGTCTTTAAAGTTGATAAACAAAAAGAAGCTTGTATGTATCTAGTCCAGGCCTTCGTCAGGAAACCTGTGCTGCTGTGATTTTTCTGAAGGCATGCCGCTGCTTAGTAGCAGCAGTGAGATGGGAGTATTGGTTTTAGGATTTTTAGAGTAGTACTCTTTCCCTTGTGCCAACTACTTTGCCTTCCTAGCATACTGGTGTTTTGGTTTCAGCACCCCTGCTTTTATGTCTCCTTTTGATCCATGAATATCTCACAAGAACTTCAAAACTGGACTTACTGGGTTATTTAATATCCATTTCTTTGATACATATTACTCAGGTATCTACTGTATGACAGTCTCTACTTAAGATCTTGGGGATCAACAAGTTCTTAGTCCTCAAGAGTTCGGGAGCCAAAAAATAAACACCTCAGAAAAAAACCATCAGGTTTAGATAGTTGTTATGAGTGCTATTAAGGAAATGAAATGGAGAACATGGTAGCAGAATTATCTATTTTAGATAGGATAGTCAAGGAAGACTCCTCTGAGTGACCTTTGAACTCAGACCTGAATGGTTAAGCACTAGCCATGTGAAGATCTAGGATTAGAGCATTCCAGACAGAGGCACTAAGCTTGATGAATGGTTGGCATCATTGATAAAGGTAAGGAAAGCAAACGGTGGCGTGGGAGGGCCAGAGTGGAAGGAGACGAGGTCAGAGAGGACAGTTAGTAAGGCTCTGTAGATTGTGGTATAAAAATGGGGTTTTATTCTAAGTGAGATGGTATAGTATTGGAGCAGGGTGGTGACTGACCTGAATAATATGTTTCAGAGGTCACACTGCTTAGTAGAGAACGAATTGTAGAAGGGGCAGAAGTGGAAGCAGGGACATCAGTTAGGAAACTGTCATGTTTGTCCAAATGAGAGATCATGGTGGCTTGGACTTGGTGATTCCAGTGAAGGTAAGGAGAAGTGGTTGGATTTGAAATTTCTTTTAGAGGTCTGCTGGATTTGCCAATGGACTGGGTATAGGAGTTTGGGGCAGATAGTGGGAGGATGGTGCAAGGAAGATGGTGGTAGACTGGGGAAAGAGTATATTTTAGGGGAGAGCATCAGGTGGTTTGTCTGGGACTTGTTAAATTTGAAGTGCCTAGTGGATATCCAAGGAGGCGGATGAATATTCATTCACATTTAGTGTTGAGAAGGAGAGGTCAGGCCTGGAGGTACAGATCTAGGAGGCGTTATTAGCACAGCATTACCACGATATACTGCAGGAGTTTACTTAAGGAAGGAAGAGATAGTAGTCCAGAACTGAGCCCTGAAGCATTGCAGCATTTAGAGGTGAAGAGGGAGAAAAGTCAGAGGGCCAGTGATACAGGAGGAAAGTGAGATATTGTGTTGTGGAAGCCAAGAGAGGGGAGCATTTTAAAGAGGGGTATTAGTGTTCATTTGTGCTAATGATGCTGCAAGATAGCATATGATGCAAGCAGAGAAATAGTCACTGGAGAGAGTTGAAAAATGAATGGAAAGTGAGAAAGTAGAGGCAATCACTAGAGATAATGATGCTTTTGGGAAGTTTTGAGAAGGGAGTCTAGCCACGGAGTGATCTTAAGAGGGAGGAGGTGGAGTCAGGAGTTTTTTTTTCTTTTAGTTTGCTTTTTTAAAATTGGGAAATTCCCATGCTTGTTTATGTGATGATAGGAATGATCCCTAGAGAGGAAAATTAATGCTGGAGTAAAGTTCTTGCGGTAGCACTGGTGGGATGGTATAGAGAATGCAAGGAGGGGGCGTGCCCTTTCCTGGGAGTGGGGGTGATGACATAATATAAAAAAGGACCTCATGTGTCACTGTACACACTGCTCCTCCCTTCAGTCTTACCAAAGCCTCCTTTACACCAACTTTATCTTTCTCTAATCACTAGTTGCTTTTTCCCTGTGTCACACATAATGTGTTCTTTCAGATTGAATTCATTCTGTATAAGGCTTAGCATGAAGCAGCTGGTGACGTTTAATACCAATTTCCATTTTTTTGCCAACAGGTGAAGCAAAAAATTTATTGCCATATCTTGGACCCAATAAAATGAGAGATTGTTTCTGTACCATAAATTTGGACCAGGAAGAAGTTTATCGTACTCAAGTTGTTGAAAAATCTTTAAGGTTAGTAGAAACATTGGTAAACTATCATTTATATTATATATATTAATTGATATATTTAATGCATTTTTTTAGATTGTAATAATCAAGACTTTCTTCATCTGAAACTTTTTCTTTTCTTTTACATTCTGAATTTATTTTTTAGAATTACAGATGTCAGAGTTTGAGGGAGTCTTAATGTTCATTGAGCTTGACTGACTACTTTTGCTTGATTCCTTCTGCCAGTAGCTTTGGCCAGTAGTCATCTGGCATTTGCTTAATAATGTTTCAGAGACCAAGGAGTTTCCACTATCTCCTAAGCAGCCCATTTGGTGGTTGAATTATTTTGACTCTTAGGAAGCTCTTATATTTAGTTAGCTAATGTTTATTAAAATGAGAACCTATTATATGTCAAGAACTTGCTGTGTTCCATTTATTCATAATCCATGAGAACAAGATAGATGCTTGCTTTCATGTGACTTTTCATTGCTTCAAAATGTATCTTCTTCTTAATTGTTCCTAATTCTAACCCTTGGATTTCTGGAGAACAAATTTCTTTCATATGGCACTCTTTCAAGTTTTTGAAAATAACTATCATATTCCTCAGTCTGTTCTGTAGGCTAAATTTTGCCTATCATTTGAACTTTATTCAAAGTACATCATTATTTTATTTCTCTAAAGTGTGAATTATTTCTTAAAGTTCATACAAGCCACTTAATTTAACAGTGCATTATCTGGCATTGAATTTTTAGGTAGATTTCTCATCTTTGAAAGTGTAATTGCACTTCAAAAGTATCAAAGTAAATTCTAATTCGTAAAATTGGAATATGCCACCTCTGCCCTGTAGCAGTATTTGTGGACATAATACAGGTGCAGAACTATGCTGAAAGAATGAAGTCTTATTCAGAGACGAGTCAAAACGAGGATATAGGGAATTATTGAATGAACATGTAGTAGATGAAATATTGAGAGGCATAATTTATGTAAATTGTATTTTAGACAAGTTGTATTTCAGGGTTTTGTTTTTGATGCCTTTTTTCAATATCTTTTTTTCTTTACATTTGCCCTTTTTTCCTCTGAAATTTCCCTTATGTCATTATTTTCAGTTTTTGTGATTTGGAATATTTATTGAGTTTTTGATAGGAAATGTATTATAAAAACTGAAAAAATCTTTGAAGTAATAAACTTGAAATCTGTAGTCATAAGTCATCAGTTCTTGTTGTATTAGGATTTTGGTGTTTTTTATACTTGTAGATATAAATTTCTAAATACATAATTTTATATTTATAAATGATGAAAATGAGACACTGAAAGGCTGAATAAGTTGTTGTATAGTAAAGGAAATTAGAAGCAAAACTGAAATTGGGAACCTGAAGCTATTTAAATCTTAATTTGTTACTTAATGCACACTGACTCCTTATCACACAATAATCAGTGATTTATAAAACTAACTGGATACTTGTGGTAGTTTCTAATATATAGCTTTGTAAATGAGTAATTAAAATTAGCCTCCCCCCCATGTCTTCCTGGATATCTGTGTTGAGAAAAAGAATGAAACCTGTTTTTTTTTTATATTCGTCTTAAATTATTTTTTTAGATGCATAGCAACTTGGAAGATATTTTAAGGTTAGCAGTGGTGGTTACCTTAGGTAATTTCAGTATGGTTAGATTAGATGCTTCTTGGATCCTGGGTGTCCCCAGCACTTTTTCTTGTGGAATTGGGCAAAAGACTATAGTAAAGGCCCCCAACCAATGTGTTTTCATTTCTGTGTGTTCTACCCTTGTGGATATCATGGTAAGCTGTTAAACCAAAAGTCAGTAGACGCCATTTGGATCTTTTATGGGTTCTGCATATTATAGCTTTTGTGTGTAGTCTGGACATAGTTTTCACTTAGGTGAGTATAGTTTCCACATATGGGAACTAGAGCTCTTAAACCTCTCCCTCAAATACGTTTAGGAAATAGGTGGTGAATAAACAGAGGAACAGCAACACCGCTTGTTCCTGCTGCTTCTCTTCCCCACGTCAGGAATTTCACAGGTCAGTGATACCAGTACAGTACTGTTGTAAAAACTATATAAATCTAGTCATGACTCATTGCCAACCTTGTTGAAAAGTTTTCTTCAGACAGATTGATTAATTAATTATTTATAAAATAAAAATGTGGGCACTCAGATATGGGGGTTAGGTCATTAAGATTGTGTTGCTACAGATAGCTTAGTAAATAATTCTCATGTTGTTCTTATTTGGCTTTAGAATGTATTTTTAAAATAATATTTGAATGTGGATGTGATATGTAAAGGAAATTCTCGATTTTGTAATTATTTATAAAAATACAAATGAGAAATACCTACATATGTCATATCTTTACCTAGTAGTTGTTTTTGCATTAATTTCTATGTTAGAATTAGAAGACTAATTACCGGCCATTGCCTTACTAGACTCTGGCGTGGCTGTGTGCTCTTTGAGCTATGGCTATCACTGTGTTTTCTGGCTTTGGCCTCCTTCTCTGCCTTGGGGAGGTGAATCTCCTCTTTTTCTCTCTCTCTCCAATTTACTTTCTAAATAAACTATATTTTCCAATCTAAAGAAAAAAAAAGAAGAAGAAGACTAGTTACCTTTGACAGACAAACTTTAAAAAGTTTGTTTTGGGCCAGGCTTGGTGGCTCAGCCTGTAATCCCAGCACTTTGGGAAGCCAAGACAAGTGGATTGCCTGAGCCTGCACGTTTGAGACCAGTCCGAGCAAATTGGTGAGACCATGTCTCTACAATCAATCAAAAAAAAGTTAGCCAGGCGTGGTAGCATGTGCCTGTAGTTCCAGCTACTTGGAAGGCTGAGGTGGCGGGATCGCAGGAGCCCAGCAGGTCGACACTGAGATGGCTGTGAGCATGCCACTGCGCTCCAGCCTGGGTGAGAAGTGAGACTCCAACTCAAAAAAAAAAAAAAAATTTGTTTTGGTTACACTTGAAGGGAAAGATACAGTGACAAAAAGTTGAGCAGGCATTGTATCAGCTATAAAGTTGAGCCAGCTGTTTTCTGGTCAAGGTCAGAAATGACTCCTGTAGAAGTATTTTACTATGTATTTCAGCTTCTCTTTTAGTTATGACATCCTAAAGATACTGCATTTCATGGTGACATTTTAAAAGAAATTTTTGCTCTTTAAACATACTCAGGAATGAGGTACTCTTGACAAAAGATTCACTAACATTTCAGAGATTCATGTCTTTGTAGAATTTAAATATATCAAAATAGCATTCATTTTTTTTTTTGAGTTGGACTGTCACTTTGTCGCCCAGGCTGGAGTGTAGTGGCACATACACAACCACCACAGCCTAGACCTGCTGGGCTCAGGCGATCCTTCCACCTCAGCCTTCCAAGTAGCTAGAACTACAGGCGCATGCCACCACACCTGGCTAATTTTTAAATTTATTGTAGAGACAAGGTCTCACCAAGTTGCCCAGGCTGATCTCGAACCCCTGGACTCAGGCAGTTCTCTTGCCTCCACTTCTCAAAGTGCTGGGATTATAGGCTTGAGCCACTGTGCCTGGCAAAATAGCATTCTTAAAATGAACTTATCAAAATAAGCTGTTTCAAGGGAGGAAAATCTTTGCAACCTGGGGGTAGGCAAAACTTTCTTACCTATAATACAAAAAACACTAATCATAAAAGAAGAAAATTGTTCATTTAGATTTTAT
Organism: Carlito syrichta; assembly: GCF_000164805.1. Lineage (NCBI taxonomy): Eukaryota > Metazoa > Chordata > Mammalia > Primates > Tarsiidae > Carlito > Carlito syrichta. The sequence goes on from NW_007248470.1 coordinate 246,561, forward strand.
TAAAATTAGAGACTTCTGTTCTTTAAAAGAAACCATCATGACAATTAAAGTATAAGCTTTCTGAGAGAAAATATTCTGACAGAGGTCTTATATCCAGAATATATTTAAAAAAAAAGCAAAACCCCTAATAACTCAAAGAAAGACAGGCAGCAATTTAAAATATGAGGAGATTTGAACAAATAGTTCATAAAAGGTGATATATGAGTAGTCAAGAAGCACACGGAAAGGTATTGGACATCATTAGCCATCAGGGAAGTGCAGTTTAAAACCATTTCTGTCACTGTGGATTCTAGAACATAATCTGTGGTGATAGAAATCAGATCATTGTTTGCTGTGATGTTATGGTGGGCTGATTGCAGAGGGCCCTGGGCAACTTTCTGGGAATATACAAATGTTTTATATCTTGATTGGGGAAGAAATTACATAGGTGTATAAATGTATCATGTCACATTCCTACAATAACTAAAATTTAAAAGACTGCCAGTACCAAGATGTGGAGAAACTGGAGCATTGCTGGTACAAGTGTGAAATTGTACAACCACTTTGAAAAACAGTTTAACAGTTTCTTACAAATCAAGCATTCGCTTCCCTCTTTAACTCAGCAATTCCACTGTCACTTACTTTCTCAAAAGAATTGAGAACATAGGTCCAGAAAAGACCTGTATTAAAATGTTCATAGCAGCTTTATTTTTAATAAATAGTCCAAACCGGAAACAACTCAAATGACATCACTAGAAGAATGAATTGCAGAATATAAGAGAATACTGTGCGGCAAGTAGAATACATGAGCTACCGAATACACAACAAAAGGAAAAAAAAATCTCACAGACACTAAACCAAGTAAAATAATGTGGACAAAAGAGTACATACTATATGATTCCATTTATGTGAAATTCTAAGACCGATCCATAGTGATAGAAAGCAGATCCTGGGTTGCCTGTGGCAGGGATGGTAGAGTAACTGCAGAGGGACACGAGGGAACTTTCTGGGGGGACAGGGATGTTCTCTATTTCAGTTGAGGTGGTGGCTCAAATTTATAAATTCATAATTTAAATACAAATTTATACATTTAAATTTATATCATGTCATCACCTCTGTACTTTAAATTGAATTTTATGTAATTTATACCTCAGTGAAGTTGATTTAAAAATAGCATGTGGTTTCAGAAACTTTTTTTTTTTTGAGTTGGAGTCTTACTTTGTCGACCAGACTGGAGTGCAATGGCCGCTCCCGGCCACCGCAACCTCGACCTGCTGGGCTCCGGCGATCCTTCTGCCTCAGCCTTCCAAGGAGCTGGAACTACAGGCACGCGCTATCACGCCCGGCTGATTTTTTTGATTTATTGTAGAGATGAAGTCTCGCCAAGTTGCCCAAGGGGGTCTCGAACCTGCGGGCTCAGGCAATCCACTCACCTCAGCCTCCCAAAGCACTGGGATTACAGGCTGAGTCACCGAGCCCAGCCTGAAACATATTTTTAAAGAAACATTTCATATAACATTACCCACTTTAGGCAATATATTATTGTTATTGGTATTATGGTATGTACGTATCAGGTACTATCATTACATTTCTGAGACAATGATGGTGTGAATGACACTATCCTCAGCTCTCATTTAGGTTCACTTTAGGTGCACTTGACTCCAGGCAACTGCTGTCTATTCCGTCCACAGGACTCGTGCTTTTTTTTTTTTTTTTTTGAATTGGAGTCTTACTTTGTTACCCAGGCTGGAGTGCAGTGGCACGCTCACAGCCACCACAGCCTTGACCTGCTGGGCTTAGGCGATCCTTCTACCTCAGCCTTCCAAGTAGCTGGAACCACAGGCGCGCGCTACCACGTTCAGCTTATTTATTTATTTATTTTGGTTTATTGTAGAGACGAGGTCTCACCAAGTTGCCCAGATTGGTTTCGAACCCCTGGGCTCAGGCAGGCCTTTCGCTTCGACCTCCAAAAGTGCTGGGATTACAGGCTGAACCACCACACTTGGCCCATGGGACTCTTGAAAACTATTTGTTTGGAACTCTGGTAACTTAGGTCCTCTCAGGGTTCAGCTTGGTTTGTATAGAACTTAGTGGAAACTTAGTATTGAGAATTATTTTGAAGCCTTTGAAGTTAATTTCAGTGGCACTTTAATCTATAATTTCATTGACTTTATTGAAAGTTACATTATTTGGGGTAATAATAATACTATTATTAATAGTCATATTAATTAATTGTTATTTTCTACTCATTGAAGTAATGAGCTTTCCCCCTTTTCTCTCTAGCCCATTTTTTAGTGAAGAATTTTACTTTGAGATTCCAAGAACTTTCCAGTATTTGTCTTTCTATGTTTATGATAAGAATGTTTTACAAAGAGACCTTCGTATAGGTATGTACTATTCATAATTATCCTTAATCACAATTTTGATGTTTATATTCATTCTTTCTCGATGTGTAAAGTGTTGAAAACTGAAAAATAATATATGCTCAACATTTCTGATCCTTTTCTTTAGACTGCATGTTCATTTGTTTTTTAATTTGTATGCTTGCCTTAGGTGACACTTTCTCAGGGAGACCTTTGCGGATCCCCTAGTGACTGTGTCATATGTTTCCATAATATCTAATGGTTCCCTTTCCATAGTACTTACATTACTAGATATTAAACAACTAGATATTAAACAACATAGTTTGTTGTTTAATATCTAGATTCTCTAGTTAAGTTTTTATTTATGAGGCAGGGATTCTGTCTCACAGAATGCCTTACTTTTAATAAATACTGGATAAGTATTAGTTGAGTGGTTCAAATGTCTATATAAAAATTGCAGTATTAATCCCTACAAAGGACATCTGTTTTAGACATTTTTTCTTATAGAAATAATAATTCACTTTAGTTATACGTTTCTCCTTATCTGCATTGGGGACCAGTAAATATACTTCTTAAGCAGTGGTCCCCAACCTTTCTGGCATCAGAGACTGGTTTGTGGAAGACAACTTTTCCACAGACTTTGGCCGGGGAAGGCGGTGTGTGCAGTCAAACCTCACTGCTAATGTTAATCTGTATTTGCATCCACTTCCCAACACTAACATCACTGCCTCAGCTTCACCTCGGATCATCAGGCATTAGATTCTCCTGAGAAGCATACAACCTAGATCCCTCACATGTGCAGAATTCACACTCCTTTGAGAATCTAATGCTGCAGCTGATCTGACAGAAGGCAGAGCTCAGGCAGTAATGCAAGCAATGAGGAGTGACTGTAAAAACAGATGAAGCTTCCCTAGCTTGCCTGCTACTCACCTCCTGCTGTGCATCCCAGTTCCTAACAGGCCATGGCCCCTGGGATTGGAAACCCCTGTCTTAAATAATTGTCTGAGACTGCAATGTGATCTGTGGGCATGGACTAGAACAAAGATAACTGGCCACATTTGTGTCACATTCCTAGTTTTGCAGCACTGTCTTTGCTTCTTTCTTTCTTTTTTTTTTTTTTTGAGTCAGAGTCTTACTCTAATTACCCAGGCTGGAGTGCAGTGGCAAAATCACAGCTCTCCTCAGCCTCAGTCTCCTGGGCTCAGGCGATCCTTCCACCTCAGCCTCCTGAGTAGCTGGGAATGACTACAGGTGTGCGCTACTATGCCTGGCTAATTTTTTTGTTTTTTGTAGAGATGAACTCTCATTATTCAGCCTAGGCTGGTCTTAAACTCCTGGACTCAAGCTGTCCTCTACCTTGGCCTCCCAAAGTGCTAGGATTGCAGGCATGAGCCACTGCACCCAGCCTATCTTTGTATTTTAATAATAGACAGATGTCCAATTTACATGTATTATCCTCTTTTTCATCTCCATTTCTTTTCTGATTTGAAACATGGTCAAGGCTTCCACGGCTTTAAAAAATTAAGCTTTTATGACTTTTGTCTTCTAACTAACTGCTAATGTTTCTCTGCTTTTGCTATTGAACTCCTTAACAAATGGTCTGTGTCAGTTCTCTGCCTATTTCTTATTTCTTTTTAAAATTCTCAGTAATCTGACTTTTTCATTTTTTCTGACAAATTTTTCCTGAAGTTTTCCAAAATCATTTTAAAGCAAATCATGTGACCTTTTAAAACAATATACAGTAGGTCCCTTACATATGAACCTTCAAGTTACAAACTTTGATGCACACTTCTATTTTTTATGTGTTATTTCTCTCCACGAGGTATCAGTACAGCCTGTTAAATATATTCAGTATTTTATAGCCAATTGTGTTAGTTGGGTACGTAGGCTTACTTTTATTGGACTTAAAACAAATTGGATATACAAATGTGCTCTTGGAATGGAACTTGTTCGTATGTTGGAGACTTCCTGTATTTTTCTTCATTGTAAAACTATTACATGTTCTTGGTGACTAGTAGTGACTCTGTATAGGAATTACTGTAGTTGATGTATTTCTTCCCATTCTTTATTTCTTGCTTTTATATTACTACATTGTACTATTTAGTCAATTTTTTTTCCTTTTTCAATCATCTGATGATTTTTCCCATGTTATTAATTTTTTAAAAATTTTTACTTTTGTGCAAAATCTATTTTAACCACTCTTGTCAGTGAATATTTTTGTTTCCAAATTTTTGGTATTAGTGTTGCTATTAATGAATATCCTTTGGCGTACATCTTTGCGTGTCTCTTTTTCCTTAGGATAAATTCCTAGATGTGAAAGTACTGGGTCAAAGTGTATGAGTATTTTTACAATTTTACAATTTCTTTTATATATTTTTGTGTTGGCCTCCAGACATATTGTCCTTCTTGAGGAATTTACATTTCCTCAAGAAGGACATGGGCATAACCATTTCATCATATCCTGGCCATTCTTGGATATTGCTGAGAAAAAATATGCCAATATGATAGGTGAAAAAGTCCAAATGCTAAGGAATTTGGATTTTATCTTGCAGACTGGTTTTGAACCTTTTAAGAATATATGTAGTTGTAACTGTGTATATATACACACATATTGTATATTCTACTTTAAATATATATTCTGTATACAATGAGTTATAGTTTGGAAGTTCTGTTGTAGGAATGATTAGAATAGGGAGAGATTTTGAATGGGCAGGGAGACCAACAAGGAGGCTGTTACCAAATGAGGTGACAGGGTAGCAGCAGTAGAAATACAGATGAAGGAATGTACTTCAGGGGTTTTATATATAGAGATTTTTTTTTTTTTTTTGAGTCAAGGTCTTCCTTTGATGCCCAGGCTGGAGTGCGGTGGTATGACCACCACAATCACAGCTCATGGCAGACTTGACCTTCTGGACTCAGGAGATCCTTTCACCTCAGCATCCTGAGTAGTTACAGGCACACGCCACCATTATTATTATTATTATTATTATTTTATTTTATTTTATTTTATTGTTTTTTGGTAGAGTACTGGTTTCACTATGTTGCCCAGGCTGGTCTCAAACTCCCCAGCTCAAGCAATTCACCTGCCTGGGCCTCCCAAAGTGCTGGGATTACAGGAGCGAACCACTATACCCAGCTAGACATCTTTTAATGTCAACAAAAGGATATGAAACAAAGCAAGAGTTTTAAGTGGTCTTGTTTCTATGACTCTCATTAACTGAGATAAGGAACACAGAAGGAGCATTCAGTTTTGAGTATGGAGTGAGAAGGGGACAGGATGACTTTAGTTTCAAACAAGTTTTATTACCTGGGGAATATCTAAGTGGACATGTTGGTTGACAGCTAGTAATATATTAATCTGAAGCTTTGAAAAAGAAGAGCTAGAGATGCAGATTTAAGAGTTATTAACATTAAGTGATACTTGATACCTGTGCTGGAATGAATGAAATTTCCTGGGAGTAAATAAGGAGGCTTCAGTGGCCCAGGCTGGTCTTGAACCCGTGGGCTCAGACAGTCCTCTTACCTCAGCCTCCCAAAGTGCTGGGAGTATAGGCATGAACCACTGCACCCGACCAAATAAGTTTATTCTTATTAAGGGATAAAATTTCTAGCTGGGTTCGGTAGCTCAGCCTGTAATCCCAGCATTTTGGGACACCGAGGCAAGTGGATTACCTAAACCCGTGGGTTCAAGACCAGCCCAGGCAACTTGGCGTGACCTCGTCTCTACAATAAATCAAAACAGCCAGGTGTGGTAGCGTGCGCCTGTAGTTCTGGCTACCTGGAAGGCTGAGGCAGAAGGATCACTGGAGCCCAGCGAGTCAACGCTGGGGTGGCCGTGAGTGTGTCACTGCACTCCAGTCTGGGCAACAGAGCGAGACTCCAACTCAAAAAAAAAAAAAAAAGAAAGAATAAAATTTCTGCGTTTAATGGGAACTTTTTTCTTTTTATATATAGACTTATTATTAAAGTAAAAACAGCATGTACCCTTTAAGGTTGGAAAATAGTCTTCATGCTTTTACTTATAAATTTTGAACTTTTTTGTAATTAAATATATTTTCTTTTGTCATTAACTCATAAAGTTATTTTTGTTTTTTAAATTTTGAACTATTGGAAATTGAATTCCTTCAATTATTTTATAATTCTGGGTTGCCCAGTTGTAGATTAAACAGTAGCATAGCATTTTCTGGAAATGGAATTTTTTTTTTTTTTTGAGTTGGAGTCTCACTCTGTCGCCCAGACTGGA
>NW_007248470.1:253165-255699 GCF_000164805.1 Carlito syrichta
CTTCCGAGTAGCTGGAATTACAGGCATGCGCTACCACACCCGGCTAATTTTTTTTTTGATTTATTGTAGAGATGAGGTCCACTGCCCCAGGCGGGTCTCGAACCCGCGGGCTCAGGCAATCCACTCACCTCAGCCTCCCAAAGGTGCAGGATTACAGGCTGAGCCACCGAGCCGGGCTTGGAAATGGAATTTTAACTAGACCTGAGTGAACCATTTTTAAACTTAAGATCTGAGAATGTGTACTAATCGAGTATAATGTAAAGAACTTTTTTTTTTTTTAAATTATGTAAGTAACTTATGGATACTTTTTGTAAAAAAAAATTTTAATTATGGCATTATGAATAATACTAAATTACTTTTGACCATTCCCTCCTCTCAGTTCTTTTTCCATTGGTAATAATTGTTATCAGTTTGGGGCATAAATATTTATATTAGGTGTCTTAATATGCCAGCAACAGTTCGTGCAAAAACTGGATTGTGAATTGATTAAAAATTTGAGACTTAGGATCCATGCTGCAAAAAGATAGAAAATGTACAGTTAAGGTGTCTTTTACTGTGTAATATATTTTTATAGTGTACAGTGTCTTCTAAAAAAGAAAAGAGAAAAACTTTAAGCATATATTTTCATTTCCAGTGAGGATTCTAAAAACACTCAAATTAAAACAAATATTTTACTTCCTAATATGTATTTTTTAGTTATTTCATTATTTATTTATTTATTTTTAAGAGAGGACAGTAAAGCTCCTACAGTGGGAGGGAACCCGAAGGGGTTGCCCTGTTGTTATTATTTTTTTAATTGTTATTATTTTGTTTTTTAAGAGAATGCACTCAAACAAGTAAATGATGACTATCTTAGTAGATTTTAACAACATTTTTTTTCTTTCCCTTTGGTTCAAGGCCGTATAAAGATAAGAGGATTTTACTAAAATTCCAATCATGATTCTATCACTATCTGTGACCTTTATCATGTCCCTTTCTTAGGCCTACTTCATCTATAAAGTAAGCTGGGCTTAAAATGATTAAGATATTTTCCAGCTATTTGATTTGTACTTTCTAGCAGCATTTAGCTCTTAAATATCTTAAATCATTGCCTATGACTACATTTTGGTGTCTGTTTGCTCAGGGACTATATCAGTTATCTATTGCTGTGTAAAAAACCAATGGCTTAATGCAGCAACCTAAATTTGCTCGTGATCCTATGGGTTGCCAATTTGAGCTGAGCTCAGATGGATGGTTCTTCTGCTGGTTTCACCTGAAATTACTAATGTACAGTTATCTGGGGTACTGACTGGGCTGGATGATCTGCCTCATATTCCTGATGGTTGGTGCTGGCTATTACTGGACCTTCCTTTCCACATGATCTCGTGGTTGATTCTAAGCAGGCAAGCCCTACTGCACAGGTACATCACATTTGCTGATGTCCCATTGATAAAAGCAAGTCACATAACCAACTCCAGCATTAGTGCTGGCATAGATACCAGGAAGCATGATTTATTGAAGGCCATTAATACACCAGTCTAACTGCGGAGGCCAAACTGCACCTACCTAAACCCAGTACTCCAAGGCTTCTAAGTGCTGCCATTGGCTCTGAATTGCTGTTGTTGACTATCCAAGATTGTTATGGAGATTAAACAAGAAAATACGTAAGAATGTGCGCTACCTGGTAGATGTTCTGCTGCCAGAATTTGTTCAGCTTTCTGGTCCTATTTGGTTTTACATAGGCAGTCACACACGTCATTATCTTTCAGCCATTTCTAGTGCCCAAGTAGGAACAGGACTATCAGGATTTTGCCTGTTGGTAAATTGTATCAGACTGAAATTTCTAAGAATATATTGTATATAAAAATAGGGTCCAAGGATAACAGAGTATTTACTGATGCTTAAAAATGGCATTGTAGTGAGTGGATTGCCTGAGCCCTTGGGTTCGAGACCTGCCTGGGCAACTTGGTGAGACCTCATCTCTACAGTAAATAAAAAACCAGCTGGGCATGGGAGCCCATGCCTGTAATTCCGGCTACTTGAAAGGCTGAGGCGGAAGGATCGCCGGAGCCCAGCAGGTCGAGGCTGCGGTGGCCGGAGCGGCCACTGCACTCCAGTCTGGGCGACAGAGTGAGGCTCCAACTTAAAAAAAAAAAAAAAAAGGCAATGTAAAGCTAAAAATACTTTTTTAACTTAGAGACCAACAAAGATGGTTTTTGTGCCCACAGTTCCTTCATTTCTTTTTGTGCTTCCTTGTCTAATTTTAAGGAACAGATATGGCATCTGGTGTGTGTATGTTTGATTTTAAACTCTTTCTATCTGAGTGTGTCAGGACAGTGGAGAAATGAAATAGTATGTTTAAATGATTTGTAGTGAGCGCCTTGGGAGGCTGAGGTGAGTGGATTGCCTGAGCCCGCGGGGTTGAGACCCGCCTGGGCAGCTTGGCGAGACCTCATCTCTGCAATAAATCAAAAATTAGCCAGGCGTGGTAGCACGTAATTTTTTTTTTTGAGTTGGAGTCTCACTCTGTCGCCCAGACTGGAGTGCAGTGGCTG
>NW_007248470.1:255762-289467 GCF_000164805.1 Carlito syrichta
ACTACCATGCCCGGCTGATTTTTTGATTTATTGTAGAGATGAGGTCTCGCCAAGTTGCCCGTGCGGGTCTTGAACTCGCGGGCTCAGGCAATCCACTCACCTCAGTCTCCTAAGGTGCGGGATTACAGGCTGAGCCACCAAGCCCGGCTTAATTTTTTTTAAAAAAGAGAAGCAGATTTTAAGAGATGAGGTCTCACTATGTTGCTCAGGCTCAAGCAATCCTCTTGCCTCAGCCGCCCGAGTAGCACACACCATTATGCCCAGCTGTGATTTTTGTTTGTTTTGCACACATGCACGCGTGCATGTGTGTGTGTGTGTGTGTGTGTGTTTGAGATTGGTAATTTTATGGCTAGTTATCTTTGTTTAAAATAGTAAATGCTAAACTAAAACAATCTTTGGGACCATTAGAGGCACAGAATAGCATTTTAAGATCATCAGAGTTAAAAAATATTTCTGATGGAGAGGAGGCAAATCAGATGTAGAGTCAAGTAATTTATCCCAAGATTACATAGCTAATAAGTAGCAGAACTGACACTAGACTACAGATTACATATTTATGTGGAAGTAAAATGAACAACCGTATTTTGATTTTGAAATCTGGCTTCAGCACTTGTTAGTAGGCCTGCTTTCAAATATTGTTCAGCTTTCCTCATCTGTAAGATAGTTGAGTATACCCCTACTTACAAGATTGTTATGGAGATTAAATAGGAAAATATGTAAGAATGACTGCTACTTGGTAGATGGTCAGTAAACTGCTGGTTTTTCTTTCCGTTTAGTGCTGTTTCCATTGTATCGTATACCTTTTACAGTTAGTGCCTGCCAGTATAGTGATAGCTCAGAATAATGAATAAGAACCATGAGAAGTTTGTTTTATTTATATTCAGAAACTTGTCCCTCTCAAGAGCCCTGTTTCTTCTCCCTCCTTCATACTTTCTTCCCATTCAGCCTCCCACATTTTTTTTTTCTTTCATTCTGTCTCCTTTCTCTGTTCCCTGCCCTGTTCTGTTCACCAGGCTGATATATATTCTTTTATGTTATATTACCTAATGAACTGCCGGGCATGCTGTAGGTACCCTACTATGAAGTGACTTAAGTGTTGTTCTTTTATTCTCCTCTGCCATTCTTTTTTTTTTTTTTTGAGTCAGAGTCTCACTCTGTCGCCCAGACTGGAGTGCAGTGACACAATCACAGCTCACCTTAGCCTTGACCTGCTGGGCTCAGAGGATCCTTCTGCCTCAGCATTCCAAGTTCTGGGACTACAGGTACATACCACCACACCGGCTCATTTTTTAAGTTTTTGTAGAGATGAGGTCTCGCCAAATTTCCCAGGCTGATCTCAAACTCCTGGACTCAGGTAGTTCTCTTGCCTGGCCTTCCAAAGTGCTGGGATTACAGGCATTAGCCATCGCTCCCAGCCTCCTCTGCCATTCTTATATAACGGTTTCTGGGTCATTTGGATCATGTATTCTTTCCTCCCTGTTTCTTCTGGCCAACTAGCCTCACGCAGCTAAACCTGTACATACCTGAAAGTGACATTTTAAAAGAAATTTAAGAACTGGTAATAAAATGGCAGGTTCTTCTCAACAAATGGCATGTGTATATAGCTATTTAGAGAAGGCCTTCCCTCATAGGACAAGAACCGTTCAACTCTAAAAGTGAGTCATTATACTTGAGATATGGAATAGGAGGAAAAGGATGCTTGCTTCTGGATAATTATAATCATTTGTGGCACACAATATTGAATATTGTCATAATTTTGATCCTGTGCCATTTCTTATATTGATTTGCCAGCAACTCGATGCAATTCATGGGTAAAACAGATTTGTATGATTTATCTTTTAACCTGAACTCCCTCAGCTGTGTAAGGAATATTTGAGTGTCAGTCAGCGCCTGAATTCTGCATTTGACTTTTAATCTGTGTATTTGGTACTAAAATAATTTCTTTTTTCCTTTATTTTTACCTTAAATTTAGCCAAAAAAGAACAGAAATGTATTATTTTCTTAGTGCATTTTCTACATGATTTCAATGGACTATAAATGGTATATATATTCACAGAGATTTTGGTCTTCACATTAGAGTTCATCCAAAATATTTAAAAGAAAGTTGGGAGGTTCATACTTGTTGTCAGGGCCAATTTATTAATTTTAAGCTTTTTATATATTTTAAACTTCTTGTGTTAACAGATATATCAAGTTGATGAATTTTCAGTAGACCCCCTTTGGTTGTATTTTTAATACAGTTGCCACTCTGTAATAGAATACAGCTGTGTATTTTAATATTTTCCTTAAAATTACACATATATAGGTGGTCTTTATGACTGGAGTTCCATGTCCAGAATGAGAAGATAAACTTAACACTGTAGTATGGTTAAATTTTTAAAATAACAGCTCTATTGACATGTAATTCATGTAACATAAGATTGACTCCTTTAAAGTATACATCCTGTTTGCAGCTTGTTCTTTAATGCTTCAGAAAAAGAGTCGTCATATACATTAAAGAGAGAAACTTGTTAAAATGTTAACTAAGGAATTTGGATAGAGAATATGGAAGTTTTGGGGTAGAGAATATGGGCGCTTTGTGTACTGTTCTTATAACTTTTCTCTCTTTGAAATTATTTCAAAATAAAATATATATTTTTCTTTTTTTTCTTCAGCATTGATGACTTGGGAGTGAATTACAATTTTTTTTAGTGAAAAATTGTATGATGTAGGGGTTTTAGTATGTTCACAGAGTTGTTCAATTGTCACCACTAATTCCAGTGTAAAATTTTAAACACAGGTTTTCTGTGTTTGTTTTATTTCTTTCCTTTTCACATGATGCACAAAAGTTGAAGTTTTTTTTTTTCTTTTGAGTTGGAGTCTCACTCTATTGCCTAGGCTGGAGTGTGGTGGCATGCTCATGGCCACCACAGCTTCAACCTGCTGGGCTCAGGTGATCCTTCTGCCTCAGTCTTCCAAGTAGCTGGAACTACAGGCATGCACCACCATGCCTGGCTAATTTTTTGATTTGTTGTAGGTCTTGCCAAGTTGCCCAGGCTAGTCTTGAACCCCTGGGCTCAGGCAGTCCTCTTGCTTCCACCTCCCAAAGTGCTGGGATTACAGGCATGAGCCACCATGCCTGGCAAAAGTTGAAGTAAAATTTGACAGCAAGAAATTGACAACAAAATTTCTTTACAGTTTTCTTAAAGTTTTCAAATGTTGAATTAAAAGACCAAAGCATATCATAAGTGAAAGGAAATTAAGTATAATTAGGGCACTTAAAATGAAAAATTCTTATTTGACAAAATAAAATGAACTGCTTTTAATTTTAATATATATATCCTTTGTTGAAACTGTTGTGTAGAATCCTGGAATAAACTGTCAGTCTCATGCAAAACTATATCTACTTCTTAAAACTTGAATTGAGGAAGGAAATGCTTTGTACCAACATGGCAAATACTTTATTATAATAAGAACATTTGTTTCTTCCTCTTGTACTACTTTGTTTGTTGTATTGTATCTTCCTCTGAGAGTTAGACACCCTTTAGAGAACTGCTTTTTTGATTTTTGTATGCATTGGAGCAATCAGTATTTGCAATATTTTAAAGCAAATTTTTAATAATAAAAATTATACTAGTCTCATAATTTTCAAGTAAATTTTCACTTTTGTTAATGATGTATAATATTGTTTTTACTTTTCTCTTAATTTGAATTTATAAGCTCTTACTAAATGCAAATATAGCCACTTAAAATTTACCAGAATATATAGTTTACTCAGGGTTAAAGAATTGGGAAGATTCGTTTGCACTACCATTTGCATTGCTTTTTTACACTGAATGTACTCTGGGCACAAATATGAATCTGAATAAGTACTAAAAAACGCAGTTGCATGTAAATACAACTGAGTTTTTGTCTAATCCCCTAATTGAAAATGACCCAGAGAAGGGTCTGCCAAGGGTCAAAGGGAAGTGAGACATTTTTTTTATTCTTTAGAATATAGAAAAATGCTTTATCAAATGGATTTTTATGCCAATAGATACAGATTATTGAAAATATTTTCTACAAAATGTTACATAAAACAATGCTAATGAGTCTTAGGATTATATAAAATATGTTTTCTTACATTGTTTTACTTTTTTTTTTTAATAGGAAAAGTAGCCATCAAAAAAGAAGACTTGTGTAATCACAGTGGCAAAGAAACCTGGTTTTCATTACAGTCTGTTGACTCCAATTCAGAGGTTCAGGTAAATATTAAGGCTTAAGTAACACCAGAGATTTTTGCAGAAAAATTAGTTAGTTATTCTAGTTCATGCAGATAGAGCTTATTATACTTTATGTTAAATGTTGGCATCAAATATTATAGACCTGTGGGTAATACAGCTCAAAGGAAATGGCTTTGCCATATTATTTTAGAATAATGCTCATGTGTATGCATATGTGTGGGCTTGGGAAGAGTATATTAGGGGAGGACATTTTTGTCTTGCCTTAGTTCTTCTGATTGAGTCACAGTAGTAAATTTGTGTGTATATGCGTTTAAAAGGGGGAAAGTTTTAAGGGAAAAGCTATGTTTTATTAACTGTAACTTTGAGGAGAATCTCTAGAAGTCAGATTTCATCTGTTCTGATCAAGATGCTCCATTTACTCTCTAGTAAGCTGGACTTGGGAAAATGTTACTTATTTAAACCAGCCTGAGCTCACATTGCAGCGGGCCTTTACTCCCACACCCATTCTTCCTGTTGTTCACCTCTCTCTTTATTTGAAAGGGTATCATTACTCCTTTAAATCTTCTCTTTCCTCTTACCAAAATAAGAGACCTTTTTCAGATTCCATTATGTGAGTAAAGATTATGTTTAGCCATGTGACTGAAGTTTCTGTTTGTTTTTAGAAAGTCTAGCTGCTGTGTCTTAGAAATTGTTATATCTAAAAGGAATCTATTTTTTTTGGAAACCCTACTTATTTATAAAATATGGTAAGGATTGTTAAATCTTTTCCTGAGGGCATAATTGCAAGCAGGATTCTTCCTCTCTAAAAGAAGTTATAATTTGCCACTGTGACTCAAACAAAAGTTTAAGACAAGAAAAAGTCCTGCACCAACGCCCACAGATAATTTGCAAATAAAGTGCCTATGTCTCCATTTCCTCATAACCTCTCAAACATTCTCTTTGATTAAATGATTAAATTCTCAAAAAATTAAGTACTTGTGTACCAAAACTCCTTCTTAACTCCAAAATATAACTGATACTTTCCTATTTTACCTACTTTACCCCATTTTAATAATCTTCTCTTTCTATATAACCATAGCAGTTATTTATTTATTTATTTAATTATTTAATTAATTAATTTATTTTTTGAGTTGGAGTCTCACTCCATCGCCCAGACTGGAGTGCAGTGGCCGCTCCCAGCCACCGCAGCCTCAACCTGCTGGGCTCCGGTGATCCTTCCGCCTCAGCCTTCCAAGTAGCTGGAACTACAGGCACGCGCTACCAAACCCGGCTCATTTTTTTTTATTTATTGTAGAGATGAGGTCTCGCTAAGGCAGGTCTCAAATCCGCGGGCTCAGGCAATCCACTCCCCTCAGCCTCCCAAAGCGTGGGATTACAGGCTGAGCCACTGAGCCCAGCTCATAGCAGTTATTTAAATCTCAGTTAATCAGTGTTGTAAATGATCTTAATGAGAGGCAATGCAAGGAAGGGGAAAGGGTTGAAATTAGAAATTAGAAGATTTAAGCCATAGTTTTCATAAGTGGTTATTAGAATGACCTTGAATTTCATTTCTATAAAATGGGAATAAAAGTGCTGTGTTTGATTCATATGGTTGTGAGTCTCACTCTGTCGACCAGGCTGGTTGTTCTTGCTCACAGCCACTGCAGCCTTGACCTGCTGGGCTCAGGTGATTCTTCTGCCTCAACCTTCCAGGTAACTGGAACTACAGGCACATGCCACCACGCCCAGATAATTTTTTAATTTATTGTAGAGATGAGGTCTCGCCAAGTTGCCCAGGCTGGTCTTGAACCCAGGGCTCAGGCAGTCCTCTCACCTCAGCCTCCCAAAGTGCTGGGATTATAGGCATGAGCCACCGCACCCGACTTTAGTTGTGAGAATTAAGTGAAATATCTTTAAGAATGCTTTAAAAGCCATTAATTGCTGTGCAAATGTAAAATATTGTGTGTTTACCACCAGTCATTCTGGTGGCTATTTCTCTAATATGCCTTTACCAAAAGGCAGATATGAAAATTTTAGATTCAAGTACCAGTTTTGTTTTTAATAGTTTTAACAAAAAGCAAGATAGAAATAGGCTTTGAAGATCAGGCTCGGTGGCTCAGTCTGTAATCCCAGCACTTTGGGAGGCTGAGGCAAGGGGATTGCCTGAGCCCACTAGTTCAGGACCAGCCGGAGCAACTTGTCCAGACCTTGTCTCTATACTAAATCAAAAATGAGCCAGGCGTGGTAGCGTGCACCTGTAGTTCCAGCTGCTTGGAATGCTGAGGTGGAAGGATCGCTGGAGCCCAGCAGGTTGACCCTGGGGTGGCTGTGAGTGTACCACTGCACTCCAGCCTGGGCGATGGAGTGAGACTCCAACTCAAAAAGAAAAGAAAAAAAGAAATAGGCTTTGAAAATTTAGTCTAAAATGAAATTTGAGGATTATTTTAAGGTTTAATTGTTTAAACACATTCTTCTTATGGACAGTGTAAACTCGCTAAAGGATTTAAGCGTTCCAGCTCTTAGATTTAAAAGTTCCAGCTCTTAAAAAGTTGAAATCTATGTAGAACACTCTTTATATAATTCTTGGAGATGATATTAGAGATTAATATGGGACACAGGTTTTCTTTGTTTTTGTTTTTATTTTTGAGTCAGCGTCTCACTCTGTTACCCAGACTGGAGTGCAGTGTCATGCTCATGGCCACAGCAGCCTCAACTTGCTGAGTTCAGGTGTTCCTTCCGCCTCAGCCTTCCAAGTAGTTGGAACTACAGCTGCGCACCACCACACCTGACTAATTTTTTGATTTGTTGTAGAGACAAGGTCTTGCCAAGTTGCCCAGGCTACTCTCAAATTCGTGGGCTCAGGCAGTCCTCTCGCCTCAGCATCCCAAAGTGCTGGGATTACAGGCGTGAGCCACTACGGCTGGCGGGACACAAATTTTCATTTGATAGTATATACATAAAACTCACCTCTGAAACATTAAAGTTCTGGGAACAGTACTTACCTATTAGAGATAATATTTTCCATTTAAAAATTTGCTACTGGTTATTTTTAGCCGGGCTCGGTGGCTCAGCCTGTAATCCTGTGCCTTGGGAAGCTGAGGTAAGTGGATTGCCTGAGCCCGCGGGTTTAAGACCCGCCTGGGCAACTTGGTGAGACCTCATCTCTACAATAAATCAAAAAATTAGCCGGGTGTGGTAGCGCATGCCTGTAGTTCCAGCCGCTTGGAAGGCTGAGGCAGAAGTCTCTCCGGAGCCCAGCAGGTCGAGGCTGTGGTGGCCGGGAGCGGCCACTGCACTCAGTCTGGGTGGCAAAGTGAGACTCCAACTCAAAAAAAAAAATAATAATAATTTTAAAAGTTTGCTACTGGTTATTTTCATGGCAATAAGTTTTTAACCTTTATAGCTCTATTATCTTACATGGTACTTAATTAGTAAGATTTACCCACTATTTAAAATAGAAGGAAGAGTACTTTGGGGGGTGGAAGGATACATAACAATTTCAGGTTAATATGACACATTGGAAATGGTTTCTGACCCCAAAACCGATCTGAGCATACTGAATTAACTTTGTAAGTGTAGAAAAGATAGAAAAGCAGCCCATGATTCATACAAATCCTTCTTTGTTAATAAATTTGTTCACCTTCATAAATTTTATAAAATTTTACAAAAAATACCATAAAACATAAGAGCAATTGATGGAGGGCAATAGGAGAAATCTATGAGATAGTGAGTTCAGCAGAAACTCGGTCTAATTATTATTATTTTTGAGTTGAGTCTCACTCTGTTGCCCAGACTGGAGTACAGTGGCTGCTCCCAGCCACCGCAGCCTTGACCTGCTGGGTTCTGGAGATCCTTCCGCCTCAGCCTTCCAAGTAGCTGGAACTACAGGCGTGTGCCACCACAGCCAGCTAATTTTTTGATTTACCATAAAGATGAGGTCTCACCGAGTTGCCCAGGCGGGTCTTGAACCCGCGGGCTCAGGCAATCTACTCACCTCAGCCTCCCAGGGCATGGGATTACAGGCTGAGCCACGGAGCCCAGCCGGTCTAATTATTATTAGTAGTAGTTATACCAATATATTCCTAGCACAGTGCTAAGCACTTAATGTACATCATGTCATTTAATCTTCAGAATAGCATTATGAGGTCAGTAATGTTACCTCTGATTTACAAATAAGGCAAATGAGATTCACAAAAGTTAAATGACTTCTCCAAACTCACAGAACTACTAAGTGGTAGGACCAAGATTCCAACAAAGATTTGTCTGATTCAAAAACTCCTAATCATAGTGCTTACTACCTTTCACTGTTATGTATTGTTAGTCATAAAAAAGCTTCCATAGATTAGTAGGATCACTTAAGTAACACCTAAGTTTAAGGAACAGAAAAAGCCTACTCAAATTAGCTGAAAGAAGAAGGGAGGGAGCATTAGGAAGTTCCTAGGGAGCTTCTTGGAATGTAATTACAGGAACTTCACTATGACCAATGTAGCTAGAAGATTTGTCGGGCATTGGCAGAGGATCTACATCCTATGTAAGTAGAGGTTAGAGTCTTAGAATATGAGTGATAAAGTTCACGTAAGTTAACATGTTTTTGGAAAAGATTTGAATTTCTCATAAAGCACCCTAAAGTATTGGATGATTTGTTTGTTTTTGGTTGACTGCCACATAAAATAGTTGGCTTGCATTCAGGGTCATGTTGAATTAAAAATATATACCGTGTCTTTAAACTGTAGACCCCCCCACTCAGTGCAGCAGTGGATACTACAAGAGGCACGTGGTAACTGAGTCCCCTGATTCATTTCTTCTTACTCATAAGCTTACCATGCTTATTAAGTATAAGTGCTCACTGTTTGTTTTTTCTTTCCCTTTCATTTTGCAAAGTGGATAGTTTTTTCTATCTTTCCTTCTCATTTTAACCCACTTAGCTATCCACTTTGCAAAATGAAAAGGAAAGAAAAAACACCATTTGATGATGAAATTTGTTGTTTTCTTTTTGTATGTCTGATGAAACTACATGTCACTATGTCTACTTTTCTCTGTAAATCTACTCCAGTCCCTTGTTGAGAGCTAAAAGATGCCACGCCATCCTTTGAGTGTAAATGATCATATGACCTCATCACATTCTAAGATCTGACTCAGTTTCCTGCCACAAATTAGAGAATTTGGCTAAACTTGGGTCACATGTCCACAGCAACTTAATTTGATATAGTTGGAGGAAAAGTCACTCATTGTAGGGCTAGGGCAGTCCATTCTGGGACTTTAAGTAGTCATGTTACCTAAGGAAGGGATTTGGATGGAAGACGTGATTGGCATTTCTACCTCAGAGGGGGAGATGTTTGGTTTCCTAGCTGTGCCACTAGTTAGCATTTATACCCCCAAATAGTTGCTAACCTATTGTTACCTGAAGAGCGTTATCTATGAAATGAGAACTTCAGTATAAAGGGTTCCCTTTAGTTGTGAAATACTAGGAAAGTAACAACATACAGAAATATAATTTAACCCTCAAATGAAAAGATCCCAATAGTGGTGAGATTTTAAACCAAAACAGTTGAAAAATTAAGAACAACAACCTCTTACCTTGAATTGTCTCCCAGAGACAATTTTTTTTTTTTTTTTTTGAGTTTTTTGAGTTGGAGTCTCACTCCATCACCCATGCTAAAGTGCAATGGCATGCTCACGGCCATCCCAGCATTGACTCGCTGGGCTCTGGTGATCCTTCCACCTCAGCCTTCCAAATAGCCAGAACTACAGGTGTGTGCTACCACGCCCGCCTTAATTTTTACTTATTTATTTTAGAGACGAGGTCTGGTCTGGTCTCGAACCCGAGGGCTCAGGCAACCTCCCACTCGCCTCAACCTCCCAAAATGCTGAAATTACAGGAGACGCCACCGAGCCCAGCCGACAGTTCTTTATTGTTTCTGTCAGTGCTTTGCTCTTACTGTCAATAATGTTAATATTATTTTCAGTTTTATTTTCAACAGTTGAAGATATTAATAATATTTCATGAGTACATCTTTCTATCATTGAAAAAATTTTTTGTATTTTTTGGCTTGATTTTAAGTTTTGCAGTTTCCCCCTCTGGGTTGTACCATTTTCTTCTCAGCCTCTTCTAATTTGCTTTCATACTGCACAGTAGGTCAGAGGGAGAGCAAAAATGGCTCTTGTTTCAGGTTATTTTGTGTCACGTAATCTAGTAGACATTTTCAGTCTTCAGTTTACTGGACCTTTTAGCAGCTTTTGGTACTGATGACCACTCCCTACATTTTCAAGCATTCTCTTCTTGAGTATCTCCTCCTTATCATCTTACTTCTTTTGATACTCTTTCTGAATATTCTTTTCCACATATGTGAGGTTAATGTGAACTGTGCTGGTACCTTCTTTTTATACTCTTTTGGCTTCAGTAATCTGTAGCCATGCTCTTACTTATTAGGTTTAGGAACTCATAAAGAACTTTAAGTATTTTTCCTTTCTTTATTTCTTAAGCACTGTGATAAAAAGCATGCTTTTCATAAGATTGATTAAACCAAGTTTCCCATAAGGATAAGTTGTTGCTCTCACTAATTAAGGGTGTCTGTCTCACACAACTTGTCCAAGCAGTAAATCCAGATATAATATCTATTGTGTCCTATATGATGCAATTACTTAGTTAATAAGTCTTTACCAACAAGCTCATCTTGACTTTCTGGATCATGCCATAAGTTATTGATTGTTTTATAGGTTTTTAAAAGAAAATGGCCTCTGCATTATATGTTTAAAACAAGTATTTCAAAAGAAATGCAATGGTTATAACAATATGTACAGCAGTTTTTGTTTGACATGCCATAAGACAATGAATGTAAAAGCATAATTCATTGTCGCAAGTTGATTTTTTAAAAAAACTTAACATGTAAAAAAAACTTTAAACTTTTATATGTGAAATAATGCAGGAATGGGCCACTAGATCATATACTTCTTTAAGGAGAAAAATCCCTTCAGAAAGAATTGCCATTAAAATAAGAGATATTAAATGAAACCTGTGTTTTGTTTTTCATCTGACAGATGCTTGTATCCAAAACAACTTACAGAGGTAATTTCTATATATAGAAACATCTGTAAGAAATCCAGACAGACAGGCATACCTTGTTTTGTTGCACTTCACTTTATTGCACTTCACAGATACTGTGGTTGCTTTGTTTTGTTTTATAAATTGAAGGTTTATGGCAACTCTGCCGAGCAAGTCTGTCTGTTTCATTTTTCCAACATCATGTGCTGCTCATGTCATGTCACTGTTGTGAGCATTCTTTTAGCAATAACATATTTTAAAATTAAGATTCGTACTTTTTTAGAGAAATATTGCACACTTAATAGCCTACAACATAGTATAAACACAGCTTATGTGCAGTGGGAAATCAAACAATTTGTGTGATTGCTTTTTTGCAATATTTACTTTATTGTGGTGATCTGGAATGAAATCTGCAGTATCGCCAAGGTATGCCTGTAAAAAAATTTTTCACCAGTTGAACATACTGAATTCTTTTATGTGGAAATAATTGTTAAAGTTTAGTGTTTTATGATAAAAGAAAAAAAAGTTTAGACTTGAGAGAATTTTTATTCATCTGAGTTTCCCAAACTGTATACAGAGATTTACATTATATCTTCTATATGGTACCAAGATCATACATAATATAAAATTGAAATAATCACAGATATTTCCATGAGAAATTTTTGTAAAATTAATTGAAATAAAGTTAGCATAAATAATGTTAAACCTTCAGATAGTACCAGAGTAATATAAATTCATTAAATGTTCCTTAATCTAAAGTAATGTGATGATAGAATTGCATATATCAGCCTCACATAATGCTATGAAGTTCATACAGAAGAATACATTCCAAGAATTTGGTTTTTTTAAAATTAAAAATACAACACAACATACCTGATCTTCCAGCATTTTCTGGCATACATTTTCAGGTATATTGTCATTGAGCCTCCCTTAGGAGACTAAATAATAAGAAAGC
This sequence comes from Carlito syrichta, assembly GCF_000164805.1. Taxonomy (NCBI): domain Eukaryota; kingdom Metazoa; phylum Chordata; class Mammalia; order Primates; family Tarsiidae; genus Carlito; species Carlito syrichta. The sequence goes on from NW_007248470.1 coordinate 267,941, forward strand.
AGTTGTAGTCCAAATTACATTGCATGTTTATCATCATAGGTCCTTGTCGGAGTCATATTGTTGCTTTTTTGTAAATAATGTCTGTTTTCTCTAGTTGCTTTTAGGGTTTTTTTTCTTTATCTTCTGTTTTCAGCAGTTTTACTATGCTGTACCTAGGAGTGGTTTTCTTTATTTTTAGTTTATTTCTGTATTCCTAGCAGTTTATGAATCTGTGGCTTGATGTCTTCCATCAGTTTTGGAAATTTCCAGGCCATTATCTCTCTGTCTGCTCCCCCCCCACCACCTTTTTCTTTCTCTTCTCTGCTCTGGAACTCCAGTTACACAAATAATAGGCCATTTCACCATGTCTCATATGTCTCTTATGTTCTTTCTCTCTCTGTGCTTTATGGTGGATATTTTCTGCTGACTGACCTGTCTCCTATTTCACCAATCCTCTTTTCAGTTGTGGCTACTCTGCTATTAAACACATCTATTATTACTTAGCTCTAAATTTTTCATTTGATTCGTTTTATAGTTTCCAGGTATCTGATGGGTTTCTCATTTTGTTTTCTATCTTTAAAAATTGTGAGCACCTATTGTAATACTATAAGAAAGGGATTGACAGTAATGGGAAACTGCCAGGGGAGGGCGGGGGCAGGATTGACAGTAGTGGGAAATTGCCAGGGGAGGGGGACACACCTCATCAACAAGGGTACCCGCACAATAAACATTTGTATGCCTAACACTGAATTGTACCCCACATATTTAAAATTTTTTTTTAAATTTTAAGTAGTGGTTTTATTTTATTTATTTATTTTATTTTTTGCATTGGAGTCTCACTCTGTTGCCCAGGCTGCAGTGCAGTGGCATGCTCACCCTTGCTGGGCTCCAGTGATCCTTCTGCCTCAACCTTTCAAGTAATCGGAACTACAGGCATGCACTACCAAGCCCACCTAATTTTTTATTTATTGTACAGATGAGGTCTCGCCAAGTTGCCTGGGCTGGTCTCAAACTCGTGGGCTCAAGCTATCCACTCGCCTTGGACTCCCAAAGTGCTAGAATTACAAGCTGAGCCCCTGAGCCTGGCTATAAGCAGTGATTTTAAACCTGTGCCAATTAATTCTGATATCTGCATCTCCTGTAGATCTGCTGTTTTTGTCATTTTTTTCCTCAAGGTTCTTGTTCTTTTGGCATGTTCAGTAAGTTTTGATGGAATGCTGGGTGTTGAAATATGAAATATATTGGAGATAATTTGGTGCTGTGAATGAATTTTCCCCCCAGAGAAGATTTATGATGCCCTACCAGCCAGTAGTATCTCTATCTCATTGGCCAGAACTGCATTGTATAACCATTTCTGGCCGCAGGGGAGGCTAGAAAATGTCATATTTTGCTGAGTTCATAACTGCTCCCTCTCCCCCCTCCAAAGAAACAAAACTTGTGTTGCTACAGTGCAAATCTATAAAATGATATGGATTTAAGTAAAACTAAACTTTTGTGCAAAAAAAGGAATACTAAATAATTTTTCTAAAAATGTTCACATATTTGTGCTTCTGAAACTGAAAAGCGGCTTCAAATAATTTAAAGCTTTTTTTTTTTTCATTTTTCTTTACTAAAAGCAAGCCAGTAGTAATAGAAACTGAAAATTCAGATTGGTAGTATAAATTTTGACATTCTAGAGCAATAAAGAAAATAAAATGTTCAGCAATCCCACCACCTAAAGGTATCAATATTGTGGTAGATGGTCGTTTAGTAACTCAATACATATATATTTTTATTTTTATTTTTACAAATTAACATATTATGCACATTTCTTTTGCTAAGTATCATGTATATAGTTCCACGTTAAGTATATAGTAAGGTACTGTTTTTGTTTAGAAATTATGATTTCCTTAATTTCATAATGCTTTTTAATTTTAATGTCCCACCCTAACAGCATGTTTCTTGTGTCTGCCTGTTCTATCCCACTCTTTTCTTGTCCAGGTTAATACAGTTATGTTACTGTTGACTAATATCAAAGGAATGTTTTGTTTACCAGTCAGTGGGAGTAAGAGCATATCAGCAGGTTCTGACTCAATGATAATGATCCCTGGTAGAATCCCATTAAATATCTTTTTATTTCTAGGCTTTACTGATACAGTACTGTGATTTTAGTGTAAATAAAATAATTATACTATTTTTCTAGTCTATTTGGATGGTTTTTATTGTTTTGAATGAGAATAGAGCCTAGACATTTTCTAAGAGACATTTGGGAATGCCTTTTAGCATATAATTTTGATCATAGAATGCATACATGTTAAAATATTAAAACTACTTTGAGATGTAAATGTTGGTGCAGTTGGCCTCTACTTGCTGGCCAGGTAACACATACATACTGGCGTGACAGAAAACCTGATTCAAAATTCTAGTTTAGTAATATCACAAATTACATATCGTGGACCTTCAGGGTCACTTCTGAATAATAGAAGTTGTGAATATTAAATGCAGGAACAATGAAAGACCTAGTGTATAAATTATATATAATTTCATAAATACTTGTGCCTAGATTTTTAGTGGAAGATTTGCTTAATTCAGTTCCATCTCCACCTAACTGCACTGATGCCTTTGTTACTTTAGAGTTTAGCTTTCTCAGGCAGACTTTTGTGTTATCCATCAGTATTTATTTATTCATTCATTTATTTATCTGTCATCTATCTATTTATTAGTCATGGGGTACATTTGTTACATAAGTATATTACATGAAGGCAAGGCATGGACTTTTTTTTTTTTTTTTTTTGAGTTGGAGTCTCACTGTCACCCAGACTGAAGTGCAGTGGCATGCTGCTCCCAGTCACCACAGCCTCAACCGGCTGGGCTCTGGCAGTCCTTCTGCCTTGGCCTTCCAAGGAGCTGGAACTACAGGCGTGCACCACCATGCCCAACTAATTTTTTGATTTGTTGTAGAGACAGGGTCTCGCCAAATTTCCCAGGCTGGTCTCGAGCCCATGGGCTCAGGCAATCCTCTCGCCTCTCCCAAAGGGGCATAGACTTCTGGTGAGCCCTCCCCCCGTCTCCTTTTTTCCCTTCTTTAGCAGTGCCCAGTGAATGTTGTTCCCATCCTTGTGCCTGTCTGTGCATGCCCAATATTTAGTGCCTGCTTATGAGTAAGAACATGCAGTATTCAAATTTTTGTTTCTGCAATAATTCACTTAGAATGATGGTCTCCAACTGCATTCATGATGCTGCAAAGCAAAGGACATAATCTTGTTTTTCTTTATGACTGCGTAGTATTCCAAATGTATACATACCACATTTTCTTTATTTAGCCCACCTTTGATGGGCATCTGGTTTGGTTCCATGTTTTTGCTATTGTGAATAGTGATGCAGTAAACACACAAGTGCAGGTGGCTTTTTGGTATAGTGATTTGTGTTCCTTCAGATGTATTCCCAGAAATGGGATTGCTGGGTCAAATGGTAGCTCTGTTTTTATTTCTTTGAGAAACCTCCAAACCACTTCTTACAGAGGTTAAACTAACTTACATTCCCTCCAATAGTGTGTGAGCATTCTCTTTTCTCTGCAGCTTTGTCAACACCTACTTTTTAACTTTTAATAATAGCCATCCTGACTGGTGTGTGATTTCTCATTGTAGTTTTGATTTGAATTTCTCTTCCATCTGTATTTATTGCTCACCATTTCCTATTCATCTAACCCTGAGCTTTGACCTCAGGGTAGACCTCAGGTTCGTTCTTGAATGACAAGTTCCCATGAGATGGTGAGGGTGATTCAGGTTAGGTTTTTGTAAATGAATGACTGAAAGGGATTGCTTCAAGAAGAAACAGTGACTAGGTAATGAACTGTCCTACCTCTGATGAAATCATGCACATCTTCAGCCCTTAGACATCACACCCCTGAAATCTCTACTTGACTCCCTGGGAATTTGTTTTGTCAGCTGAGTGGAGGTAATCAGTACTGATTCTTAACCAGTTTAGAATTGCTCAGATCACCAGTGGCAGGGTGGAAATATCAAGCCTTGATTATATTGTTCCTAGCCTTTGTTTCTTGAGAAGTTGATAATTTGAATTTCTTTAAACTTATACTACTGACTTTTTAAAAATTCATCCATTAATGACTCTTTAAGAAAACACTCCTCTTTCAGTATCTCATCTTTCCATCAATCTTTTGTTTATTGTCTTCCCTACTAGGCTGTAAACTTCTTATAAACAGTGACTGTGTTTTAGGCATCTGTAGATTTCCACTCCCACAGTGCTCCTAAAACATGGTAGGTAGACCATAAGTCTTTATTGTTTGTTAAAGGTAAGTATTAGCAAATTGAGTCTCATTAGCTTTAACTTAGGTTTAGTTTTACTGTTTTAAAATTGTATAATTTTTCTTTTAATGATATTGCTCTGTCCTTATTGCTGGTTTATGTTTTCTGGAAAAAGCACACTACATTTCATAATGCGATTTTATTTCAAAATATCTTACAGCATAAATGCTATTGTTTTAATCTATAATAGTTGAAATACATAGATATTTATTGAGCATAAAATTCTTAAATTTGAATACTATGATATAAGCATTCAAATTTTTTTATTTTTTTATTTTTTGAGTTGGAATCTCACTCTGTCGCCCAGACTGGAGTTCAGTGGCCGTTCCCGGCCACCGCAGCCTCGACCTGCTGGGCTCCGGCGATCCTTCCGCCTCAGCCTTCCAAGTGGCCAGAATTACAGGCATGTGCTACCATGCCTGGCCGATTTTTTGGATTTATTGTAGAGATGAGGTCTCGCTGCCCAGGCGGGTCTCGAACCCGCGGGCTCAGGCAATCTACTCGCCTCAGCCTCCCAAAGGTGTGGGATTATAGGCTGAGCCACCGAGCCGGCTCAAATGTTTCTTATCTTGGAGAACTTTGATCTATGTTTTTGGTTATTAGTCATCTCACAAGTACTTAGTGTAGGTATAGCCATGTGCTAGGGGTTAGTGGATAAATCTTGTAAATGCTATTTGGAAAAGTATATACCTTTAATATTTTGTCACTAAAATAGGCTACTCAGTTTATAATTTTATTTTTGTCGTTATAGGGTAAAGTTCACCTCGAATTAAAACTGAATGAACTGATAACAGAGAATGGAACTGTGTGCCAGCAACTTGTTGTACAGTAAGCATATTTTTTACCAAAATAAAATAGAAATAATTCTTCATTTTGCACTCTTTGAGTCTTAAACTAACTCCTTTTAAATATGTTTTTAAAAAAGTTTTTAAAAGTGGAACTCTGCTATGCCATTCCTTTCGTAAGTTGATTTTCAATTTATTTTTCTCATATCACCTCTTCTCAGGTTATAGTGAGTCATTAATTCGTCCAACTAATATTTATTGAATGTGGGTTAAATGTATATATAGGCATTAGGGTATTATAGGATCGCAGATAACATATGTTCAACCACCTCTCAATGGAAGGGCTTCCTAGAGGAGATCCTGTAGACATTCTTATCCAGAGAGCAAAGCTTTAGTGACCTTGTGGCTAGAATTAAAGGTCCACCCAAGATTCCCAGTATTGATTTCTAGCTACTTTGAATTCTTTTTTACCTCTTTCGCCTTCAGGTCATTTTTTTATCATCCAGACATTAATCTTCTGATTGTTTTAGAAATCTCCTGTGCTAGACCAGTCCCCTACTCTTTCCTTCCAAGCCCTTCCTCTGTGTTTTCAAAACTACCAGATAGCCTTCACTTCTTTGCCTTAATTGATGTCTGAATATCCTTGGGGTTACTGAGTTACTTTCACAGCCTTGTCAATCAGAGGCTGTGTTTTTCTATCATACCCACAGATCTTAGGGCCAGGGAGTAGAGTAGTTGTGACTCTGCTATTGCTGTACCAGACTAGAATTTATTCTCCTCAACAGTTGTGAAAACCCCAGCACCTTTGAGCCATTATCTCTCTCTATAAATATATCTACCTAATACCATATATAATTTTCATTAGTTAATTTTTTCTGAGCTCTTTGAAAAAAAGTTACTTATATAATGAACTTTTGTCTCTTAGCATAGCAGCATGTATTTTCTTAGGAATAAGGACAGTCTCTTCATTAATTCCAGTATAGTTACCAAATTCAGGAAGTTTAACTTTGTTATACTACTTTTTTCTAACCTATAGTTATATTCAAATACTTTAATCTACAGTTATTATATCGTATTTCTGTCACTTGTCCCAGTGATATTCTTTAAAACATTTTTTTCTTCCAAAAAATGATCCAGTCAGAGATTATGTATTATGTTTAGTTGACACGTGTCTTTAATCTACTTTAACCTGGAACAGTTTTTAGCTTTTCTTTATCTTTCATTGTATTAACATTTTTGAAGAATATGGGCCAGTTCTTTTTTTTTTTTTTTTTAACTCAATTTGAATTTACTTACTGAAAACAGTTCAAAATGTGTTTGCTATTTCTTTCCCCCTAGACTGAGAGTATATAATCAAATTACTTGGATTAAGCCTTCCACTGTTCCCCCTCTGCTTGGGTTTAATTATAATAGTCATTTGAAATATAATTAGTTAGGTTGGTTTGGTTGGTTTTCATTCATTCAGTTTAAGAGGTTTTTTCCTCTGTCCTTGTTGGTTTAGTTTTATTTTGAATATGTAGAATGTTAGCATGATTTCAAAAGTCAAATAAATCTATAATAAAAGGCATTATTCACTGAGATGTGGTTCAATTTTGTCTTCCTATACTCAGCCTCAGACAATAATCATCTGATTTATATCCCTATAGTTTTTGTCTTTTCCAAAATGTCATTTGAACAGAATCATACAATATGTAGTCTTATGCATCAAACATCTTTCACTTAGCATAATATTTTTGAGATTCATTTATTTTTGCATATATCATTGTCTTTTTAATATATTATTTCTTTCTTGTCATTACTTGATATATACTATTCTCATTTTACAGGTACATAGATTGGTTACATAAGCCCAAGTTCACACAGGAAGTGGTAGAGCCAGGATTTGAACTCTGGCAAATTAATTTTTGTATAATTTTTTAATTTTGAGATAATTACAGATTTATAGGAAATTATAAGAATAGTATAGAGAGGTCCTATGTACCCTTCACTCAGTTTCCCTCAGTAGTTACATCTTACATTGACTATAGCACAGTATCAAAACCAGGAAATTTACATTAATACAATGTATGTATATAGTGATATATCATTTTTTCGCATGTGTAGATGTGTGTAACCACCACGGTCAAAATATAGAACTATTCTATCACTATAAAGATCTCCCTTATGCTACCTGTCCTCTCTCTGCCATCATCCCTAACCCTCAGGGATGCAAAGAAACCCCTCTAATCTGTTTCCATATCCATAATTTTGTCATTTCAAGAATGTTATGTAAATGGAATCTTACAGTATGTGACCTTTGGAGATTGACTTTTTTCACAGAGATTCATCCAAGTTGTTGTTGTATGTAGTTTCTTGTATACAGAATACAGTTAGGTCACTTTTATAAAAAATAAATTTTGCCAATCCTTGTATTTTATTTAGTGAATTTTTAACATTTACTTTTAATGTAATAACTGTTATGTTAGGCTCCAGCCTGCCAAATTTTTTGTTTGTTTCCTCTTTTCTTTTTCCTGTACCTACTTGAACATTTTTTAGAACTCTGTTTTGATTTATCTATAGCGTTTTTCTACTTCATAGTGTATCTCTTTCTATAGACTTTTTTAGTGGTTGCTTTAGGTATTATATATACATTACATATACATAACTTATCATAATGTACTGGCCGACATTTTACCAGTTAGAATATAAGTGTAGAAACTTTACCTTCTTTTAAATCCCTTTGCCCTCTCACATTTATTATATGCTTTACCTTAAATATATTCTCTTCATACACTGACAAACACATCAAATGATGTTATAATTTTGCTTCCAATGTCTAACACAATTTAGAAAAGTTCAGAGGAGAAGGAACATGTAAGACTATTGTATTTACCCATGTTTTTGCTCTTTTCATGTTCTTTTTTCCTTCCTGATGTTTCAAGATTCCTTCTATCATTATGTTTACAGAATTTTTCCTTACCATTCTTTTAAGGTAGGTTTACTGGTGATAGGTTATCTTAGTTTGGCTTCACCTCAGAATACCTTGATTTCCTCTTCATTCCCAAAAGAGATTTACAGTGGATATAGAATTCTGCATTAATAGTTCTTTTCTTCCTGCACTTGAAAAATGTACTGCTTCTTTCTGCCCTCCATGGTTTCTGATGAGAAATTCATTGTCATTCAAGTTGGTTTTCCCCTGTAGGTAATGTACCATTTTCTCTGGCTACTTTCAAGATTTTTTTCTTTACTTTAGTTATCTGTGTGTTTTAGTTTGACTGTGATGTATTTTGGAGTAGATTTCTTTGCATTTCTCCTATTTAGAGTTCACCCAGCTTCTTAAATATGTACATTTATATCTTTTGCCAGATTTGGGGAATTTTCAGCCATTATTTTTTTCTAATATTTTATGTGCTTTCTCCTCTCCTTTTGGAATGCCATTGGCACAAATGTTAAATCTTTTGTTATAGTCCAAGTCCCTGAGTCCCTGAGGCTCTGTTCTCATTTGTGTCCATCTGTCTCCCCCCCTCCCCTTTTTCTTCTTGCTCATATTGGGTAATTTCTGTCGTTCTGTCTTCAAGTTCATGGATTCTTTCCTCTGTCTTCTTCATTCTTTGTTAAGAATTTATTCTGTATTTTCAAATTCTAAAATTTACATTTTATTCTTTATATCTTTTATTTCTTTGGTGGGAGTTGTTTTGTTTTGTTTTTTTGAGTTGGAGTCTCACTGTCGCCCGGGCTGGAATATGGTGGCACGCTCACACTACCCCAGCGTTGACCTGCTGGGCTCTGGCAATCCTTCCACCTCAGCCTTCCAAGTAGTTGGAACTACAGGCACGTGCTACCACGCCAGGCTAATTTTTGATTTATTACAGAGATGAGGTCTCTCCAAGTTGCCGAGGCTGGTCTCTAACCTGTCAGCTCAGGCAATTTACTCGCCTCAGCCTCTCAAAGTGCTGGTATTACAGACTGAGCCACCGAGCTCAGCCAACTTTCTATTAGTTTACTGAGACTTTCTTTTTTATTTGTTTCAAACATACTCATAATTGCTCATTGAAACATTTTTTGTGATGACTGCTTTCAAATACTTGTTAGATAATCCCAATATTTATGTCATCTTGGTGTTGATATCTGTTGATTTCTCATTTAGGTTGAAGTCTTTCTGGTTCTTAGTATGATAAGTGATTTTTCAGTTGTGGCCTGGACATTTTGGATATTATGAGACTCTGGATCTCATTTAAATCTTCTGTTTTAACCAGCTGCCTCTGATATATGCTCGTGGGAGAAGGGGAATGCCCCTCATTTACTGTCAGGTGAGGGTAGTTTAGGTTCCTGATTCAGTCTCTGATTATACCGGGGAGGGGGTGAGAAAGGCTCCTTGTTACTGCCGAGTGGGAGTTTAGGTTCCCAGCTAGTCCTCTCCTGAGATCACTCTGCTTGGGATAGTGAGGGGTACCTCCTTCTTGTTCTCTATGTGACCTCCGCTAATATCTTGCTTGGAAGGGGTTAGTTACCCCTGGAAAGTGATCAGAATCCTGGGGGGAGGTGTGCCCCATTGATGCTAGGAAGGGGATGAAACCCAGGCACCTCAGTGATCTCTACTGAAACCATGGTGAAAGGCAACTTACTCCCTTGTTACAGCCTATCAAAGGTAGAAGTCTAGTTACCTCCCCCACCCCATCTTTGGCCTTTGTTGAGCTGCAGTTGTATTCATGGTATTTTTCTGGAGTAGGAGGAGGTTATTGTCTAAGAAAGATTTCTGTCTTGCTAGGCTTCCCTTTTCCTGGTTCTTTGGCTAGAAAGAACTAGCTTTTCTTAGGACACTTTTGTCTATGCCCACTGGTGTTTCTAGGTTGTTGATTTGTGAGCATCCAGTCTGTAATATATAAAGTAAAAAAGAAAGCCCAGGCAATTCACTGCCATGTTTTTCCTTGGGTCCGTAGGTCTCTCATTGGTTTGCTTTCTTCTCTTTACCTTGCAGGGTTTGATTGTGTTTATTTAATATGTAATATACACTGTCTTTAGCTGTATTTACTGGGGCAAATAAGGAGGCATGCGTCTATTTTATCTTGTCCTAAAACTGGAAGCCAGTTCATTCTCTTTATTCATGAGTAGGATTCTATTGTATAGAATTTATTTATCCATTTACCAGTTAGTATATATTTGAATTGTTTTCAGTTTAGGGCTGTTGCAAAGAAAGCTGGTATAAACATTCACAAACAGGCTTTTATGAAAACACATGCTGGTCTATATTCTTTTCTTCCTTCGTTTGTTTTTCACAGAGTTTCTTGAGCCTCTACTGTCCATACTCACTGACTTGCAGCAACAGAGCTCTGGTGGTAGCTTTGTGGAATTTATTGTTGATTTCTCAGTTTTACAGGTATTTTGAAGTTTGTGATATTATAGTAATGCTGAGGGCATAGTGTCATGGGTGGTTTTCTTTGTGCTCCTTGCTGAACTTTTGGTTTAGGAGGATAGTTTGTGGAAAGATTCATATTCTAGTGATTGCTATTATTTCCAGACCTAGAAGGTCCCACTGCAGTATTTTTTGAACTCCAGTAAAACCCTTATCCATTGACCTTCACCGTGTTCTTGCCCATTTCTGTTTTCACTTCCATCTGTACCATTTTTCATGACGTCACCATAGTCGTTTTCTAGCAGGTTTCTTCTTGTTCTCCTCTTCATTCTTCCTGTTTGAATCTAATATGAACGAATCTTACCTCCTCCCCTGTGTTAGTCTGCACCTGAATATTGCTGGAGAAAATCACACCAGCTGATGACACTTTAAATTCATCGTCACATACCTTACACAGGCATTTTATATCTGCGTATCTACCTTGGAGCATTGCCTTGCTTCTCTAAGATTCCTGTAAGATACTCCATTACCGTAGACCGGATGTTGATTATGTCTTCCTGATCCCAAATCTGCAGACCTGTATTTGCACCCATCTTTTTGTCCCGATGTGACAATAGAGGGGGTTCCCTTCTCTTGAGGGTGAATTCTTCCATCTGCGCTCTGGATTCCTCTGTTTCCCCTACTCAAGGACTTTGCTCTTTCAGTTATGCCTTTTTTTCCTCCTGTTTCATCAGCTCTACTCTCTCTCCTAGATGGTTCTCACCACCATATACATGTATTCTCGTATATTCCCTTCTAAAAGGCATGCCTCCCCAAACCACATCTCTTCCCACCCACAACCCACCCCTATTTACCATTCCCATTTCTTTGCTGTCCTTTGAAGGCAGATTTCTCAAGGAAAAGAGTGTGTGTAGGTACACAGTGTGTGTGTAGGTACACAGCTCTGTTCACCGAGAAGGCCTAGAAGCAATGTCATCCCAGTAGCAGGGAGTATACTTAGCACCCATATATTTATTTCTAAATATTACCAGTCAGCACTGTCCAGTAGATCTTTCTGTAACAAAATGTCTTTTATATTCACTGTCCAAAACAGTAGCTACTAGGCATGTGTGACTATTAAAAACTTGATATATGGCTAGTGTGACAAAAGAGCTGGATTTTTACTTTTGCTTAACTTTAGACTATTCAAATTTAAATAGCCACACATGGCTAATGGCTACAGTATTAGTGCAAATTCAATAAAAGAACCTGGACTTGTGCTTAGCAGTGACTGACATCAGGACTTGGGCAGAGAAAACGTAAGAGGAACATGGAGCAAAGTCAGAAAGTAAGTCAGTGCTCAAATATAGTGGGGGTATATAGAAAGGACATTGAAGCTTATTTGAAGGGACTGCAAATGACCAAATCTGGGACAATTTGAACCTCAAAATAAATAATGATAATAGTGAACTAAAACCTGTAGAATAAAATAAATATCCATGAGCCAGAACTGATATGTCAACAAATAAGTATATGGGGGAGAAAGGATTGCCTTTCCTTATAGTAGAATTCTAATTAGTGAATGTAGGAAGAATGATGGAAATAAAAAGCGTTGGCAAACAACACAGTCATAATTGTTTGAGGGAACAAATCAGCTGTAGATCATGAGTGAACACACTATGTATGATGACGAACAGTACTGGCAAGATCATGGGACAAAGAAGGAACACTAAGTAAGAACTGTTTCAGGCTAGGGGAAACTAAGAAGATGTGGCAGCTAAGTACAGTGTGGGATCTTGTGTCCTGGATTATAAAAGGACAGTGGTGAAATTTGAGTATCTGTAGATTAGTTAATGTTGTTACTAATTAACATGTTTATGATTTCAGTAATTCCTCTATTGTTACACAGAATGATAAGATATATTATTTGTACAGTGTTTTTGGATGTTTGAAATTGTTTCAAAATAAAAGGTTTTTAAAAACTGTCTGTATTTGATACATTCAATCCAGGTGTATTTTCTGAGTTTCAAATTCATATGTCCACTTTGATGTATCACAGCACTGTCAACACATTTAAAACTGAACTAGTCTCATATCTGTCCAGCTCCTCCCCACAGTCTTAGCAAGTGTTTAATTCCACTCAGTGTTTTTCACGTCAAACCTTATGTTTCTCATCTCTAGACTTTTGCTTTTTCATGTCTCCTGTATCTCTACAGAACATATGAAATATAGTTGATACTTTTTAAATGTCCTTATCTACTAATTCTATATCATTTCTGTTTCTGTTTATTTTTTTTATTATGAGTTACAATTCATTGGTTCTTTGCATTCTTGGTTATTTTCTGTTGCATGTCAGACATTGTAAAGTTGCTGATATTTTTGTATTTCTGTGAGTATACTTGAACTTTGTTCGGGACACTCAGTTAAGTTACATGGAAAGAGTTTGATCCTTTTGTGGTTTGCTTTTAACCTTTGTTAAACAACAAGAGCAGCCTTTACTCTAGGGCTTACATTTTCCCACTACTGAGGCAGCACCCATGAATTCTACTGTGGCTGTGGACCCTCTTGCTAGCCATGTGTGGGCTTTGGGAATTGTCCCCTCTGTTCTTTTCAAATGGTTCTTTCTCCAGCCTCAGGTTGTTTCCTCACATGTATTTGTACTTAGCAGTACTCAGCCAAAGACTCATTGAGGAGCCTTGTAGCTCTCTGGAGATTTTTCTTTCTCTATGCAGCTTTCTTCCCTGTAGTACTCTGCCATGGGAACGCAAGACACTTTGTTCCTCAGCTGACATCTTTGTCTCCTCTTCTTAGAAACCATCTAGTAGTAAGCTGGGGCATTTGAAGGACTCACCCTGTCTATTCCTCCCTTGGGAACCACAGTTCTATACTTCTGATTTTGTCCAAATTTTTAGTTATTTTGATTGAGGTAAATCCAGTCCCTGTTAGGGCTATCCTTGGTTGAATATCGAAGTTAAAATTTGTCAAGTATAGATGCTTTATATGTCACATAGAAACAAAATATGAGAATTCAGTGTATTGAGGTTATTGTTTTCTGCCCATCCATGATTTATGATATTAAATTGCTAGGTTTACAAATTAGAAGAACAGTGGTATTTCAGGCATTTTGAAATATATGCAGATAACCTATGTTTAATATTATTACTTACGCTTGGCAGAAAATTCAATTAAGAGTACTTCTGTTGATTTTTTATTGGTACATACTTTTGTTTTATTGGCATCGTTGTTTTGGTTTGCAGGCACTCTGATAAGTCTTTGAGATAATTTTTTTTCTTTTTGGTTTTTTATTTTGTTTATTGAGACAAAGTCTTGCTCTGTTGTTCAGGCTGGAGTGTAGTGTAATAGAGTGATCATAGCTCACTGTAACCTCCGTCTCTTGGACTCAAGTGATCCTTCTGACTCAGCCTCCTGAGCAGCTAGGGCTTCAGGCATGTACCACCACACCCAGCTAATTATTATTATTTTTTTTTTTAGAGACAGGGTCTTGCTATCTTGCCAAGACTGGTCTCCAATTCCTGGCCTCAAGCAGTTCTCCCACCTCCACCTTCCAAAGTGCTGAGATTACAGGCGTGAGGTACTATGGCCAGTCAGAAGATTTTGTATACTTATAAGTCAGTATTGCGTTTTTCTGTTTCTTAATACCTTGTAAAATTATAGTAAATTGAATTTCTATAATTGTTTATATGAGATAAATATGTTATTGCAAGGAGAGTAATGCAATATTTTCAGGCACAGTGGTAATATAGACGGGCACTGGATTTTTCAGTTTAAAAAAACAGTTGTAGCAGGCTCAGTGGCTCACGCCTGTAATCCCAGCACTTTGGGAGACTGAGACGGGAGAACTGCTTGAGCCCAAGAGTTCGAGACCAGCCTGGGCACATAGAAATGCCTCGTTGCTACAAAAAAATAAAAAATAAGCCAGGCGTGATGGCATGCACCTGTAGGCCCTGCTACTTGGAAGGAAGGCTGAGGCGGAAGGATCACCTGAGCCCGAAAGGTCGAGGCTGCAGTGAGCTTGATCCTCGCGACCATGCCACTGTACTCCAACCTGGACATCTGAGTGAGACCCCCAACTCAAAAAACAAAAAGCAGTTGAGTCTTGGCTGGCTTCTTACTAGTTGTTACCTCTTTGGGCCTCACGTTGTTGCTTTCTCACATGGCCTTCTTGTGCTTTACTTTCTTCTTTAAAGTGGCATGGTAACTCTTCTCAAAGGCTAACTGTTAAGAATTAGGTACATTTTTTGAAAGTGCATAGTAAACTGCAAATGCTATATAAAACTCAGGTATCATTTTGAGGTTTAGCTGAGAAGTGTAAGTTTCAAACAGTAAGGACAGTGGGAAAATTTGACTCTACGTGAGCCTAACATTAAAAACTAGAATTAACTTGCTCTGTGCTTTCTTTGGTTAGTTTTGGGGGTTTTTTTTTAAATTTGATTTTTGATGCCCAGCTTACTAGAAACAAGTCATAGTCTCATTTCTCCCTTTACTTGGCAGTCCACCATTTGCACTTCACCCACGTATGTGATCTGTGGGTTATAGAGAGAAAGAAGGATGTTGCTCAACAGCCAGCATCTCTCAACAAAGAATACTTTTCAGCAACACGCATGAGTTTCTCTTAGGCATTAGGAAATGTAGTCTCTTAAGCATTAAGCAAAACTTATGAACTCAGTCGTATTTAGTAAGGAAATTTGAGGAACAGATCATTAGGTGAAATTCTGTGTTCTCTGTAAGTACCAATGACTGTCATCTGTGGCATGGGTCAGATGATCTTTGTTTTTATGGCCTAAAGCATTTTCTACAGAATGATTCAGGAGCTGTTATTGAGAATCAGAATAAAAGACTACAGAATGATGTGAGACTTGCCCTATATTTATGAATTAGATGTCTAAGTGGAAACCACAGTTGTTTCCTTGTTTGTCATTCATATTCTAGCAGAGGATATGATGCCATAAACCCAACTTGGGGTGTAGCTTCTCATTTACGGTTTGTACAGCTTTCTTTTCCTTTTTAGAAACCGCAAGTTTTGATGTGTTATCAAACCACAAAATGTACCTTGTTTGTTATTCAGCAGGAGGAAATGTGTGAAATATTATAGCTCGAGTATCCTTTATCCAGAATGCTTGGGGCCAGAAATGTTTTTGGATTTCCGATTGTTTTTAGATTTTGGAATATTTGCATTCTATATACTTGCCAGTCAAGCATCCCACATCCGAAAATCTGAAATCTGAAATGTTCCAGTGAGCATTTCCTTTGAGCATCATATTGGCACTCAAAAAGTTTCAGATTCTGGAGGATTTCGGATTTGGGAAACTGATCCATATTTAGTAGCTGCAGTACTGATTGTGGCATTCCTACTTAGTCCCATTTTGAAAATATAGCATAAATAAATAGATGCATGCACTCATATTTGGAGTAGACGGTATTTAACCATACAGCTGCAGACATGTGGAAAACAACTCTGAACACTTTGAGCATATTAGTCTGTATTTAAAGATAATGTTTTATCTTGTTTAACTGGAATCTAATGTGTTAAATCTCTTTTATTCTACCTTAGCGTCAAGGCATGCCATGGGTTGCCTCTCATAAATGGCCAAAGCTGTGACCCTTATGCAACAGTTTCTCTAGTGGGCCCTTCTAGGTAATGATTATTGAATTATTAGTAGATTTTTAACTTTTAAAGTTTGATTTAACTATTATCAAATTAAGGTTCTAAGAGCAAATTATGATCAATAGCTATTTTATTACACAGAGTAATGAGTACTTTGAAAGAAAACTCTTTAGTGAGTTCTGTTTTTTACAGAAAGAAAATGTGTGCCATTTCAAATCTACCAGTCTCAGGTCATGGGAGAACAACCTCAGTTTTATACTGTTACAGTTTAGTACTTTAAAACATAAACTTGGTTATCTTCGTTCATCAACATTCATACTTTCAAATGTCCTAAACTTTATGCCGGTAAATCCTGTTTTAATAAGTTTTAGTTCAGAATAAAGGCAAATTCCATATTTTGATCTGGAAGGCCGCACAGCACTTGAAAACTGCCTATTGTATTCATAAGATCTGTCTTCTGCAGAGAGAGTTCCAACAGAGACAAATTCCTGAAATATGAGAGTGTGGTGAAGCATATCACCTCACTGATGTAAATGATTTATGGTAACTTATGAAAAATCCTATAGTCTTTTGTAATATTTGGTTTTGTATCACTTTATTACCATTTCCTTAAGGAACTGAGTAGGAAATATGTCTACAACTTGAAGGTTTAGAATCTGAAAACAGATGTACAATATTCCCTCTACACGTACATATATATACACACAGATACACATTCCTTCTCCCTACTCCAAGATTTCTAGTTATTTTTTAGAAAATCACTCATTAGTCACTTTGAAAAATGTATTTGTATGTGCATATAAAGTACTCAGTACGACAATGGTGTGTTATTATTATTAAAGATGATTTTATAGTTAAAAGTAAATACTCGGGCCTATAACATTAAATATTATCCGAGGAATTTATTTTTGCATGTTAAAGATATTCAACCTTGTAAAGCTATTTTTAGTTTTGTTTTTTAATAATCTACACCTGACAGATTCTTTAACAGTTTAGTAACATACAATTAGAAACTATTTGGCATATGAATTTGTGTTTTAAAAAGTCACTGTTTTGCTATTGTACTACGGTTGTGTAAGATGTTAACAATGGGGATGCTGGATAAAGGTGCAGGTTTTTCCTGTACATTTCATGGTAACCTCCTCTGAATCCATACTTATTTCAAAATTGAAGAGTTGTTTGTTTTTTAAAGTCACTATTGTAGCTGAAGCCTAAGAAGTAAACTGAGTTAGGAATGTTTTTCATGTTCCTCAGATATTTTTCAACATAGATAAAGGTACTCTAAATCTCATTGTCTTCCTTTTCATCCTATATTCTGAGTTGCTTATATAATAGAAAGGTGTTTTTAAAACCTCTTAAGAAGCTTGATGATCTCGTATAGCCTTAGAGAGAATTTTTAAAATCTTAGCATATATAGGATATACGAAGCTTGTATATCCTTTGATTTGAGTTTGTAGGGTCACCTCAATTTTTTCCAAGTAATATTTGAAACTACACTCTTGCCTGAGTCATCTTCACTTCTACACAGAGATCGGGCTCCCTGGTTGGAAATAGCATGTTTTATAATTGTGTACTGTTAAGTTCTACAAGGTAAAACTCTACCACATTGGAACAGGAATGACCAAAAGAAGACGAAAGTAAAGAAGAAAACAAGCAATCCACAGTTTAATGAAATCTTTTATTTTGAGGTAATTTTTTGTTCTGTGTAAATGTTAATATTGACTATTGAATATTATGTGAGTTGACTTATTTTTTTCAAACTATGACCATAGGAATCATTTTATCCACTGATGCAACTAAACATTTCTCTCCTGAAAGCAGTAGAACTTTGTGTAATGCAGTGGGGACCCAATATAGACAATGAATGAAGCAGAACTCGGATCTGTGAGTGGGAAGGGCTAGGACCACACCTACTCCCCAGTCATCCTCCTTGTCTCACCCTCCTCCACACCCTTCCTACCCTGTACTGCACCCTACATGACACAGAGTGGCCACAGGACTCTTCTGCAGAGTCCTGTTTGAAAGCCACTCTTGAAGTAAATATGGTTATCCCTTGGTAGATCTGAGTTCCAGTTCCAGTTGACTTGAAAGAGTCACTAAATATGAGACTCAAGTTTCTTATCTTTTGAAAGGATAGTATTGAAAGGAAAAATAGCAGCCCTGTCTGACTCATAAAGTTTTTGTAAGACCCAAAGCATGTGAGAATCCTTTGAGACTATAAAATGTTATGTGACTAGTACCTTATTATTAAGGTTTTTGTTTGGGTTTTTTTTTTTTTAGTTTAATTTACCCTATGGATACATGTTTATTTTTGAAGAGGTCTTCAACTGCTTTGAAGTTTTCCCAAATACAGTGCTTTGGAGTTCTTTACTTTGGAACATCTAGGTGTGTTTTTTTGAGTTGGAGTCTCACTCTGTTGTCCAGGCTGGAATGCAGTGTCACACTCACGGCCACTGTAGCCTCAACCTGCTGGGCTCAGGTGATCCTTCCGCCTCAGCCTTCCAGGAACTACAGGCACACACCACCATGCCCAGCTAATTTTTTGATTTATTGTAGAGATGAGGTCTTGCGAAGTTGCCCAGGCAGGTCTCGAACCTGTGGGCTCAGGCAATCCTCTCAGCTTGGCCTCCCAAAGTGCTGGTAGTGCTGAGATTATAGGCATGAGCCACCATGCGCAGCCTGGAACATTCATTAAAGAAATCCTTTTTGGGCAACCTCCTCAGATCCCCTCCCACTGTGGGAGGTTTTCTGTTCGCTCAATAAATTCTGCTTTAAAAAAAAAAAAAAGACCTCCTTTTTCAGATGGAAATAATAGACACTGGGAGAGGGGAAAAGGGAGTTAGAGTTTGGAAACTACCTATAGGGCATAGTGTTCACTATCTGGGAAATGGGCCACCTGAGACCCTACTGCCACACAATATGTCCATGTAATGAATATGCATATGTACCCCCCTGAATCAACTAAAAAGAAAAAAAAAAAAAGCCAAGACAGCCTAAGAAAAAAAGAAGGAAATCCTTTTTCATGTTATTGAAAACTACAGAAAAAAATTAACTCTTTAAAAGATTGTGTTTTAATAGTGGAACATGTTGCAGTTGATATTAACATATAGGGAAGGTTTGAAAAAAGGAGTTATGTTTTGTGCTTTTTCTTCTTCTGTGTGTGTTTTTCTTGATATTTCAAAGTAGACAGAGTGGGGTACTCCTAGTCATGCCTGATTATTATACTTCAATACAAAAAAAAAAAGCCTGAAGAAGATGCCAAAAGTGACATAGGAAGAATTGTGGAGGTGGAAGTAAGGGAGATAAAACACAAAGAAAATGTACCAGTGTGAGATTTTTCTATTTTTTGGTTAAGGACTTAGTACAGGTATTCTACATTTATTACTGACTGTTTCATCTAATCTGGAGAAAACAAAGAAGGAAGCAGCTTTAAGGGCTACTGACTAAAGGTGCTCACAATCTGCATTAGTCCACATACCTTAAACCTCAGCTGGGATGAAGTCTACTATGACTCATGGGTCCTGAGAGTAAGCAGTTGGCCCTTTGAAAGTCGAGACCTGACCTGCTTGCTGTGCCAAGAGTACTATTAGGTTTTGAAACATTCATTTAGAAGGCTCTGTGTTGAGTTGGTTATAAAGAGAAATAAGTTTCCATCTCTGACCTCTAGCTAAGTAGGAGACACAGAGCACACACGTGTATGCGTGTACACAGCAGTAAAACACCGTAGATACTGGTGAGGGCAGATGAGCTCTGCTCTGCTGAAATGGTCAAGAAAGGCATGAAAAAAGACTGGATTTTATTAAGTGAGAGGAAAGAGACTGTTAGAGACAAGTAGCATTTTGAGCAGAGGCACAGAGACAGAAAAGCAGAAAGTCACATCCAAAGAACAGCAAGTAGTGATTTAACTGTGTTTGTATAAGGAACTAATAGAAACTAAGATCAGAAAGGTAGAGTGACCTGCTGAGTAAAGGCCTAGAGTGCCTAGCTGTGGTGCTTAAATGAATTGCATGTTTTTGAGCCTGAAAGTTTTCAGAGTAAAGCTGTGTTTTGGAAAGAAGTAACTTGTGGCTCAAGTGGCTTAGGGAGAGAGAACAAAGATTGGGTGACTATTGTAGTTTAGGTGTAAAAAAGGGGGGTGAGGAGTGTACAGGGTGTATGTTTCAAGAGAATAATATGGAAATAGAGAGGAAGGCGCAGATGAGAAAGAAACTGCAAAGGGCAAGGTAACAAATTGGTTACAGGAGAAAAGAGAAAGGAAAGAGTTGAATGTTGCCCCCATGGCTTCAAATCTGGAAAAATAGAAAGGTTAAGAGGAGGGAAAACAATAAGTAGTTTAGCTGGGGGCATAATGAGCTTGAGATTCGACATGCAAAATCCTCTAGTAGGGAGTGGGAGTGCATGATGGAAACTTAAGACGGGTGATAGTTGGAGACCAAGACACAAGATTTGTTTACAAAGAGTCAAGAAAGCCAAGGGAGTAGAGGTGTCCAGTAAAGGTGAAAAGTGAAAAAACTCGGTTCTGCCACTTAGTAAGTGCTCAACTTTGAGCAAGTCACTTAATTTCTGTACTTTAGCTTCCTCATTTTCAAGACGAGGATAATAAATCTAACGCTGCCTGCTTCAGAGCAGTGTTCTGATAACAAAGGAGATAATGGATGTGAAAACACTTTGTAAACTGTGCAGCTCCAAGTGTCTTTAGAGCAGAATAAAACATAAAGCCTTGAAGAATACTCATATTTATAGGTTTTTAGAAAGAAGCAGCAGCAACAGATTGCCAGGAGAGTACTCAGGTGTTTCTGAGGAAAGAGGCATCATTTTATAATCACTAGATCAGATAGAGAGGTCAAGGAAGGTGAGAATCAGAGTTGGTCATCAGATTGGTGAGGAAGAGAGATCTCAGGATGGTGATCTAAGGAAACCGGATTACAAAGAGTTACTAGAGTGAGTGGGTGGTGAGGAAGAACAGGCTGTAGGATGGATTACAGTTTTAAGATACTTGTCAGAGAAAGGAAAGAGATAGGAAGACGGTAATCGAAGGGGAGAATTTTTCTTAGACTTGAGTGAGGTGAACATGCTGGTAAAGAAAGCTGTAATTAAAATAGACTGAATAATGCTTACTGCATGCTTACTGCAAACCACGTGTGGGTGGGGTGGTCTTAGAAAAGAGGAGAATCCTCTCATCCTCTTGTTAAGAAGGAGTTGAGAAAGCTTATCAAGTAGAGAGGCCTGTGTGGGAGTGGACAGGTTCAGGTGGACAGCCGTTGAGGAAGGTCCTGCCAGTGACCTTGATATTTTCAACAAAAATGTGAGAAGGAAGTGTGGGTAGGATTTGGTATCTTGAGAAATGTAGCAAAGTCTTTCAGCAGTTCTGAGTTACCAGTTGACTACCCATGGACCAGAGAATCTAATGTTGCTGGATACTGAGTTGATAGGAATGACATGGAGGCAAGAATTCTCTTGACAGAGAGAGAGAGAGAGATGTGTATGTGTATGTATGTATGTGTGTGTATATATATATATAT
>NW_007248471.1:0-47892 GCF_000164805.1 Carlito syrichta
GGCTCTGGCAATCATTCCGCCTCAGCATTCCAAGTAGCTGGAAGTACAGGCACGTGCTACCACACCCAGCTAATTTTTTTATTTTTATTTTTTATTGTAGAGATGAGGTCTCGCCAAATTGCCCAGGTGGGTCTCAAACCCACAGGCTCAGGCAATCCACTCACCTCAGCCTCCCAAGGCGCGGGATTACAGGCTGAGCCACCGAGCCCGGCTTTGTTTTCACTTACTATAAATGATCAATATTGGCAAATGGCTCATTTTTTTTAAAGAGTTGGAGTCTCACTCTGTTGCCCAGACTGGAGTGCAGTGGCACGCTCCTGGCCACCATAGCCTCAACCTGCTGGGCTCCAGCGATCCTTCCACCTCAGCCTTCCAAGTAGCTGGAACTACAGGCACATGCTACTATGCCTGGCTAATTTTTGATGTATTGTAGAGACGAGGTCTCACCAAGTTGCCCAGGCGGGTTTCAAACCTGTGGGTTCAGGAAATCCACTCGCCTCGGCCTCCCAAAGTGCTGGGATTACAGGCGGAGCCACCGGGCCTGACTGGCAACCAGTTTTTAAATCCATTTTTTGCAACCGAAAAACATAATCTGGTAGTTGACATAAATGCTAATTGGTATAAACTCCCTGGAGTGAAATTTGTTAATTAATGTCATGCCAGACACCCAGAGCGTCCAACAGGGATGGCACAGTGGCAAAGAGACCAAAAACAAAAATGCAGAGACAGCAGGTGAGACTTAAAGTTTATTGGAGACTTACAGGGTGTCCTAGGGTGGACACACTGGACAGGAAAAACCCAAAAATGCTTGTGGCAAGCATGCTGGTTATAGAGTGTTTTTCACATAGCAACCTCTAATTAGCAACAATCAGCTTCAAACAAAGGGCCTTGGTGCAACAGGCTGGGTATGGCTGGAGTCATGGATAGGCAAGGAGAATTTACCAAATAGTAATGAATTCAGAAAGTAGATTTATTAAAGGGAAGATACATTGGGAAGGTCACAATGGACCAAGATACTGTTTGCTGTTTGCAAAAAGGTAGGGGATAGAGGGATGCTTTTATAAGGGGTGTCAGGGCTTAGTGGGCTAGGAAGTGTCTTTGGGGTGAGTCTGCAAAAGAAAATTTCCAGAGTTTTATGAAGTAGTTGATTGATTGTGGTGTTTTGTTTCTTTAAGATGAGGCTAGTTAACAGCAATAGTTAACTAGCAACAAATGATTAACTACATCTTGTTTTCTGCAAATGTTTTACAGCTGGCAAACCAACCTTTACAGCGTTTACTGTTATCAATAACTTTCTTCATAACATTGGTAAAATCTCATCCTGAGATTTCCTCCCTCAGTTTACCTAGTTCCAGCTGGCCTCATTCAGCCTTATATTCCTCCACACCTTGCACATCCAGTGTTCCAAGAAACAGGACAGGGTCCAGATGTTCTTTACTGATATGCCATAAACATTGTGTCAGCCATTTCTAGAGTCCATACCTCAGAACACTGAACAAACACACACAAGGAACTTAGGGTCATTCTCAGGTATGCTTGAGTTATTACTGCCTGGCAAGACACGCCTACTATCCAGTTAAGCATGAAAGAAAAGGAAGAGAAGAGAGTATTGTAAGAAACAATGAGGAACCAGGGGAGGGACTTGTGATTTAGGGCATAAATGCACTGACTGTAACCACCTCGTGTGCCTGCTCACCTGAAAGGCACCTGTTCTTGCAAGAATGAGATTAAAAGAGCTATTTCACTCCCCTGAGCTCTGAGTCTCCATGTCGAGCTTTGATGACGAAACTGAGGAGGGTCAATTCCACCTCCCACAGTATGGAATGGGGTCCTAAAAACACCAATGTTGAGGGATGGGCAGATAAAACCCTGCAAAGGAGACTGGGGAGGAGTAAGCAGAAAGGTCGCAAGAAAAATAGGCATTTGTGGTGTCCAGGAAGCCAAATAATGAGATTATTAAAGGGAGGGAGAGATCCTCAGCCTTCACTGTTGTGGAGGTCAAGACAGATAAGGACAGAGAAGAGTCCTTCAGGTCAGCAACTTAGAGGTTGCAGGTGATCTGACTAGAGCAGGTTCTATGAATGGTGGAACACAGAAGCCTGGTGTCTTGTTTGAAGAGTGGGAGGTGAAAAACTAGAGGCTAAGCATGTTGACAACTCTTCTAAGCCACGTGGCTATGAAGGGAAGGAAAGAAAGAGTGGAAGAGGATTTGGGGTTGGAGCAAGGCAGAATTTTTCTCATGAGGAGGAATTTATAAGAGAGATAAGTTGAAGATGGAGAAGAAAGATTGTTTCCTAACCAGGGCCTGTTCCTGAGTGGAAGAGCCACATTTTTCTTTTCCTTTTTTTTTTTTTTTTTTTGAGACAGCATCTCATTCTGCAGCTCAGACTGGAATGCAGTGGCATAGTCACAGCTCACCACAGCCTTCAACTCCTGGGCTCTCCTTGATAGCTAGGACTATAGGAGCACAACACCATGTCCAACTAATTTTTTTTAGAGACGAGGCCTCACTATGTTGCCCAAGCTGATCTTGAGCTCCTGGGCTCATGTAATCCTCTCACCTTGGCCTTCAAAAGTGCTGGGATTACAGATGTGAGCCACATTTTATTTCTGATTCAGGGTCAAGACAAGATTAAGAGGAGGTCTAGGATGAGTTGGAGAGACAGTAGGTAGAAGGAAACATGCAATCTTGGGAAGCAAACTGCACTGGGAGGAGGCACAGCCCACTCAGTGTCCAGGCCCCAGGCCAGTTGCAGGCCTGAAACCCACCCACCTATTAGATGTGTCTCTGGGACATAGAAACCATCAGTGTTGTCTTGAGTGTAACCTCAACCGTTTTAACCACAGGTGCTATTTCCATTTTAGAGATCAGTACTCTTGTGTATATCTTCCACATCAGTGGTTCTCAAATTTAAACTTGCATCAGAATCGATCACCTGGATGGCTAGTTAACACTAATTACTGGTCCCCACCTACAGAGATTCTGACTCAGTTTGCATTTCTAACATGTTCTTGTGCTTCTTTTTGCCCCTTCCCTCCATCCCTCCATGCTTTGGGAACCACTGTCCTAGAAAAATCCGAATACCCCAGAAAGTTTCCGGAAGAGTAGTTAATGGGCTTTTGTAGTCTGCTCTGGAAACAAGACACTACTCGGCACGGCATCAGGTGCTTGGAAGATGACCAAGTGGCAGGTCCATAAGCACAGCCTATAGGAAGGGTTAGACACAGGTCAACATGAGCCACCTACAGGAGAAAGGTGAGAACCCTTCAGAGAGGATGATCAAGGTGTCTTGGAGAGCAGTCACTGGAGATTGAGCAGGATCCTACAAGAGGGAAATGGATCCAATTTAGGTATTCTTTTTCCTTCCTTCCTAACTTACTTCCTTACAAATTGAGACAGGGTCTCACTCTGCCTCCCAGTACGGAGTGCAGCAGTGCAGTCTTGGCTCACTGCAGCCTTAACTTCCTGTGCTCAAGTGATCCTCTCTCCTCAGCTTCTCGAGCAGCTGGGAATATTGGTGCATGCCATCAACCCTGGAAATTTTGCTTATTTTTTTGTAGAGACAGAGTGAGTCTGGCTATGTTGTCCAGGATGGTCTCAAACTCCTGGCCTCCAGCATTCCTCCCACCTCAACCTCTCAAAGTTCTGGGATTACAGGCGTGAGTCACGGTGGTAGCTAGGAAAATAATTCTTTGCGGGGGGGGGGGGGGGCGGTGGTTAGAGGGACAAGATTTTGCTCTGCTGCTTAGGCTGTAATGTGCAGCCTCGAGCTCCTGGGCTCAAGTGATCCTCAGTCCTCAGCCTCCTTTTTTTTTTCTTTCTTTCTTTCTTTTTTTTTGAGAGATGGCTGTCTTGCTATATTCCCCATACTGGGAGAAAAGTATTCTAACTGCAAGACCAGCGCCAGCGAAGCGCCTAACAGGCAGAAAAAGAAAAGAGCCGTGCAGCAGGTCGACGCTGGAGTGGCCATGAGTGTGCCACGGGACTCCAGCCTGGGCAACAGAGTGAGACTCCAACTCAAAAAAAAAAAAAAAAAAAGTGCCGCGTGCCTCACCGAAGGCGTCTGCACAAACGTAGCAAAGGTTTCCCCGTCGCTTCCGCGCCTGTGTCCTTCGGTTGATGAAGTAGGTTGTCAATTGCGGGTCGCCACACAGCCGCGCTCCTCCGCTGTAGCGCCGTCCGCCCCCGATAGGGTGCGCTATTCCTAGTGCGGGCCCGGCCCCCGGCCGGCTGTGTTGCGCCTGCGCGGGTTTGGGGTGGGGGAGGGGTTGTTGTTGTCGTCCCCCCCTTCTCCCCCATCCCTGGACTCGCCTGCGCGCTCTCGGACTAAGATGGCGGCGGCGGCGGCGGCCCGCCGGGGCTGGGGCGCTTTGGGTTCTGTCGCAGAGCTACGCAGGCGGTAGGTGACCGGCCTGGAGCTCGGAATAGGGGTGCTGCTGGGCGTAGCGGTCGCCGCCTCGCAGACCCTCTCTCAAGGGGGCAATGCATCGAATGGAGTCGTTGGGACAGACCCCGTCCCGCAGGTGGGGGTTTGTCCTGCAGGCATCTCGGCACCTCTAATTCGGACGGCCTGGTGGGGCCCATCTCAGGCTCAGAGACCCTGTGCTCGAGTCCCTGCGGTTGGGAGGCTGGTAGAGCCTGGCTGGAGAGGCAGGACGGAGGACTGGGTTTTAAGTCTTGGACCCCGCCACCCCCGCCTTTCGACCACACGGAGGGGAAGGAAATACCTTTTCTCATTTCCTCATTTTTCCAGTGAGGCGGAAAGAGGATGTGACATGTCCAGGGTCACACAGCTTCACAGTGATGGAACGCGGAGGAGACTCCAGACCCCTAGGTTCCTGCCACCTTCCTCCACGTCCCCCCTCCAAGCCCACTTCACTCCCTTCCCCCGCTTCCCTGAGCCCTGCCTTCGAGTGTCTCTCAGAGACGTCTGTGAACATTGGTAAGGGGACGTATGCAGGTGTGGGACTCTGACCTCGTGAGCATTCGACGTTTTAGTGTTAGTGGTGCTCTTGAGGTTTAAATGCATTTTCTAAAAATATTAAATTTGGAGAAGAATTTTTTTTTTAGTTAACTCCTGCCTCCCCCTCGTTTTTCAGAAGATGTTTTCCTTTAAAGATTTAACCCACTCTTGAAAAAACAACGTTGAAGCCTTCTCTGTCAGAATGTGTTTCCTATTCATTCTTTCTGCTGACTTTTCCCTGGGCTGAAGGGACAAAAACAGTGCACTCTCGGTGTATTTCCAAATTCCAGAGTATCCACAGATTTAGACAGTGAACTCTAGGTAAAGGTAGGTGTTTTCACCCCAAACTTTGAATTTCATCCATTCTGTAAGTGGTTATTGGGCATCAATAACATAATAATATAGCAGCTTCTATTTACTGAGCACCTACTGCATGGCCTGGGGCAAGAAGAGGAATGTGTACTGCTTGGCCTGGCAAGGATTATCTGGATCCAGTACTCTTGTGTATATCTTCCAGAGCAGTGTTTTTTTTTTTTCAGTGTTGATGAGGTGACTCCTAATATTAATCTCATTGTAGAGATGATGTACTGAGGTCACTAGGCCATCAGCTAGGAATGAAGACAGTCCCTTGATGAGTTTGCAGTCTCTAAGAAAGACAAACTAGCAAATAAGAACAAGGTCAGGAGTGCCATAATAGAGTCATATAATTATATAATTTAAAGTGGTGACAGACTTTACTGTGGTCAACTCTGGAGGTAGTGTGGAGAGTGGCAGTCAGGGCTTCACAGGTTCCTTATTTCTCATTCAGTGCCTTCATTGTTCTGAATCCTCAGTGCCAGGCCTTTAATCTCTCCCATAGCATCCTAGAAACTCTGTGGGTTACAGTCCCACAGTGTGCCTGTGAAGTAGTCTTTTGCTTAAAATAGTATTTGAAAATTACTGAAGATAAAGAAAATTTTAGTTAATCTGTATTCTTCTTAATTTGTGCTTACTCTTTGTAACAAACAGAATTCCAATTTTCTTTCTTTTTTTTTTGTGAGTAGAAGTCTCACTCTGTCACCCAGGCCGGAGTGCAGTGGCATGCCATGGCCACCGCAGCCTCAACCTGCTGGGCTCAGGGTGATCCTTCCACCTCAGCCTTCCAAGTAATTGGAACCACAGGTGCATGCCACCACGCCAGGCTACTTTTTTGGTGTATTGTAGAGACGAGGTCTCATCAAGTTGCCCAGGCTGGCCCCGAACCCCTGGGCTCAGGTGTTCCTCTTGCCTCAGCCTCCCAAAGTGCTGGGGTTACAGGCATGAGCCACCACACCTGGCCTGAATTCCAGTTTTCTAAGGAAAAAATGTGATACCGCC
Organism: Carlito syrichta; assembly: GCF_000164805.1. Classification (NCBI taxonomy): domain Eukaryota; kingdom Metazoa; phylum Chordata; class Mammalia; order Primates; family Tarsiidae; genus Carlito; species Carlito syrichta. The sequence continues at coordinate 6,321 of NW_007248471.1, forward strand.
CCTTTTTGTCACTTCCTGCCTATTTTAGGTGAAAATAGAGCAATGCTTTAAAAAAAAGCTATATATCATGACAGTTGACTCCTGTGCTTAAAGTTATTTAATGGCTCCTGTAAAATGACAGCAATAATATTTTAAAGCAAGCTGGGCTTTAACTTACATTAAGGTTCTAAAGTTTTTCTTTTTTTTTTTTTCTGTCACTCAGGCGGGAGTATAGTGACAAACAGCCACTGCAGCCTCGACCTGCTGGGCTCAGGTGATCCTTCCGCTTCACCCTTCTAAATAGCTGGAACTATAGACGTTGCCAACCACACCTGGTTATTTTTTAAATCCTTATTGTAGAGACAAGGTCTCGCCATGTTGGCTGATTTCAAACCCGTGGGCTTAGGCAATCCTCTCTCCTTGGCCACTCCAAGGGCTGGGATTACAGGTGTGAGCCACGGTGCCTGGCAAATTTTTCATTTCTTAAGTCTCATTTTATTTTTTTTCCAGTAGTATTTGGTCTTCCATTCTCCCTGTGTTTTTAATTTGTTAAAGTCATGAAAAATAGCCAATTAAGATTTCTCTGTTAGAGTGAAATAAAGTTACAACCCTGGGTTAATATGTTTTCATTAAAAAAGTAGATAATAATACACGTTCTGTTAGACTTTTTGAAGTATTGAAACACTGTCAAAACAGGTAATATAGGTTATCTCTAGAGAGGGCAATGTAGGGGACAGGAAAGCAGGGAGATTTTCTACTGTATACACTTTTTTACCTTATCAGTTTTGGACCATGTGACTCTATTATCTAAGTGAAATTTTAAGAAGAAATAAAAGCTTACAGTTTTTTATTCTTCTTGGATAGCTAAGAGTATGGGGCTACAGGTTACAAATCACTAATGTAGGTACAATTCTGTTTCTTGCACCTGGATGTTACACTGTCATGTGTACATCCTTTATCAAGGCTAGGAATTTTTATTTGAACTCTACCTGATTTTTATCTGTCTATAGGTGATGCTTGCCTAAGTGAGGGGAAATAATGTAGATGGAAAATTAAAATGTGAGCTCTGTAGCTGTTTTTATTGTTGGTTATGTCTAAGTGTCACATGTCTTTTTTAATATATGAGAAGTAGAACCTGACTTTAAAATATTAGATCTCTTCACATGTCAATTCATTTTTTGTTTTTAAATGTAGATTCGGTCACATGTTGAAGAATCCATACACTATTAAGAAACAACCTCTGCATCAATTTGTACAAAGACCACTTTTCCTACTACCTGCAGCCTTATGTAACACAGGTAAAATTTCACCTCTTTTAGAGCAAACTGTGTTTTAGAAACTGATGGATGATGGCACATGCCTGTAGTTCCAGCTACTTGGAAGGCTGAGGCGGGAGGATCACCTGAGTCCAGTAGGTTGAGGCTGCGGTAGCCATGAGCATGAGCATGTCACTGCACTCCGGCCTGGGCAGAGTGAGGCATCAACTCAAAAAAGAAAAAAAGAAAAGAAACTAATGGAACTGTGCTAGGATATTGTGGATCATAAAAGATGAGAATTTGTAAATTTTCAACTGGAAGCCTATAAAAAGAATGCACAAAAAAAAAAAACAAACTTTTTTTTTTTTGGAGTCAGGGTCTCACTCTGTTCCCTAAGCTGGAGTGTGGTGGCACAGAGCCCACCACAGCTTTGCCCTCCTGGGCTCAGGTGATCCTTCTGCCTCAGCCTGCAGAGTAACCAGTACTACAGGCATGTGCCACCACACCTAGCAAGTTAAAAAAAATTTTTTTGTAGAGATTGGTCTCACTATGTTGCCTATGCTGGTTTTAAACTCCTATTCTCAACCAATCCTCCTGCCTCAGCCTCCCAACATGCTGGAATAATAGGAGTGTGCCACCACACTTGGCCAAAAAGTTATTATTTTATAGACTTCTAATTCTAAATAAGAAAATTTATTTTCAAGGACATTGTTGTCCAGTAGATCAATGAAATTTCAGTGTCTTGTATAACATGCCCACTGGAACACAAGAGTTTCATAGTAAATGATTTCTGAAATGAAAATATTATAAAAAGTTTAAAATGTTTTGTATTTCAAAGAGTCTTTTATATTTTAAGTTACTGCTTTCCTTATTTTGATAAGAAAACTCCTATATATTAGTAAATTTCTGACTTTCATTTAGACCTTAGAACATAGGATTTTGAATATAACTTCATTTTTTGTTAAAATTAATTACTATAATTTTGTTAATCTTATTGATGTTACATATTTTGATTTTCTTTAATATTGAAAATAGATATAAAGATGGGTTTTGAAAATAATTTGAAATGGAATTGTCTAATGTGGTTAGGGAACTTTGAGGGATATATATGTCTGCATGTGAGTATGTATGTAAATGTATGCCTTTGTGTTGTTTTGGAACTGTAAATGTTATGGATTCAGCCTACCATCTTTCCATTGTTACCTTCTCTCAAACTTCTGGCCTCAAGTTATTCTTCTGCATCAGTCTCCTAGGGCACTGGGATTACAGGCATGGCCACTGTACCCAGCCCTCTGTCATATCTTGAACGCCTCCCTGTGGCATTATTCTGGAAAGTGACTGACTGGCTAAGAACATGAGCTGAGTCAGAGTAGACCCTACATCTTCCATAGACTGGAACAAGAAGAGGAATACTTTCCCGGGCTTGCCTGAATCCTTGAATCACAGAATAGTTTAGATGTAAATATTGAGCAACTCAGCAGATCAAACCACTTTAACTGAACTTTTAAACTTTGTAGGACTGAATTATGTGATCATCTAGGTTTTTCAAATTGGAAACCCACTAATTTTAATCATTGATATTGACTTTAAGCACCACTAATCAATATGTATTGTGGGAAAGCCTATGCCTACCTACTTAGGTATTTAGTACTAAGCATAATAGGAAAAAATAGGCTGGGCTCGGTGGCTCAGTCTGTAATCCCAGCACTTTGGGAAGCCGAGGTGAGTGGATTGCCTGAGCCCGCTGGTTCGAGATCCGCCTGGGCAACTTGACGAGACCTCACCTCCACAATAAATCAAAAATTAGCAGGGCATGGTAGTGCACGCCTATAGTTCCAGCTACTTGGAAGGCTGAGGTGGAAGGATCACCGGAGCCCAGCAGGTCGAGGCTGCGGTGGCTGGGAGCAGCCACTGCACTCCAGTCTGGTTGACAGAGTGAGACTCCAACTAAAAAAAATAAAAATAGGAAAAAATATTTTTTATTAGTCTCTATCCTGTTGTAACTCTCATGATATTTTCAGGACCATCTTTCTGGATGATGGACCTGCGAGTCATTGTAATTAGCAAGGCACAGGCCAGGTTCAGTGGCTCAGTCTATAATCCCAGGACTCTGGGAGGCCAAGATGAGTGGATTGCCTGAGCTCGCGGGTTTGAGACCAGCCTGGGCAACATGGTGAGACCTCATCTCTATAATGAATTTAATAAATTAGCCGGGTGTGGTAGCATGCGCCTGTAGTTCCGGGTAACTGAAAGACTGAGGTGGAAGGATCACCGGAGACCAGCAGGTTGACACTGGGATGGCCATGAGCTTTCGTACCACTGCACCCCAGCCTGGGCGAAGGAGAGTGGGATTCCAACTCAAAAAAAAATTAGTGAGGCACAGTGACTCACACCTGCAGTCCCAGCACTTTGGGAGGCTGACATGAGAAGATCGCTTGAGCCAGAAGTTCTAGACCAGACTAGGCAACATAGCAAGATCCATCTCTATAAAAAAATTTTTAAAAATTAGCCTGACATGGTGGCATGCGCCTATAGTCCCAGCTACTCAGGAGGCCGAAGTAGAAGAATCTCCGGAGCCCAGGAGGTTGAGGCTATGGCATGCAGTGATCGTGCTGCCACGCTGAAGTCTAGGTGGCAGAGTGAGATCCCAACTCAAAATAAAAAAGGGAAAAAAATACCTAGTTAAACCCAACTTAGACTGTAATTGGAATGATTTTGTTAAGTACCTATTCAAATTAGTCTTTTTAAATGGCTTTGTTTATTATCAAAAGAGGAAAGTTGTGTGGTGATACCATATATTTTCACATTTTTACTTTTGACAGTACATATAGATGTATTTTGAAATACTATTTTTATATTTATAACTTTTACCTTCGAGAATTTCTAAAAAATTTTTACTAGTTGAGTAGTCTTACTCAACTTAATTGGGTAGGACAAAGCCAGATTTAATTCTTCAAATATTGATACAGTGCCTGTGTACAGATTTTTTTTTTTTATTACCAATAAATTTTTAAGAAAGGCTGTAAGAAGAAATTGTTGGTTCGGAACTAGGGCTGGAAGAGCCTTCCACTCTTTTGTATACTGAAAGTGGTGGCAATCCTTTCTTTAATGTTTCATTTGAAAAATTGTTCCCTTATAATACAGATTTTCAGAGGAATGTCTTGCTGGAGATACAAATACTTGAATGAAGTACTTGGACATTTATTTTTTATTTTTCTCTTTTTAAGGATTTGCCTGGTCACCAACAGACGTCTAATTAGGACAGTGACTTAAGCAAAATATATTAGAGTTTAGTTCCAATTTCAGCTTTATCCAGGGAATGGTGTAACAACAGCTAGTTGGAACTGCATGGCAAGGTGCCAGAATGACTCTGTCAAATTGGGCCTTTCTCCTTAATAGTTTCAAAAAATCACTTTCATTTAACCATAATGTTTTACCAAATTTAATCTTTCACATTTAAAATAAAACTGTTACTTTTTTTGGGGGGGAGAGGGGAAGCAGGATTTATCGTGAGGACAGAAAATCTCCCACAGTGGGAGGGAACATGAGGAAGCAGTCCAACTGTTGCTTTTTGATATTTTATTGTCTCCTAAAATATGTGATATGAAGATTATGACAGAACAGGAAGACTGATCTTAAATGTATTTTCCCATTACGCTTGGCAGTATTAGATGAGGATCAGCAGGCAGTTTGTACAGTGGCTAAGAGAGTCAGCCCTCAAAAATTACCCAGCCATGAATCCTGATTCTATCACTTACTAGCTGGGGAATTTTTAATTTCCTTATCATATAATAAGATTAAAAACAGTGCTTCAGCCGGGCTGGGTGGCTCAGTCTGTAATCCCAGCACTTTGGGAGGCTGAGGTGAGTGGATTGCCTGAGCCGGCGGGTTCGAGACCTGCCTGGGCAACTTGGTGAGACCTCGTCTCTATAATAAAATAAAAAATTAGCTGGGCGTGGTAGTGCACGCCTGTAGTTCCAGCTACTTGGAAGGCTGAGGCAGAAGGATCGCCGGAGCCCAGCAAATCGAGGCTACAGTGGCCGGGAGCAGCCACTGCACTCCAGTCTGGGTGACAGAGTGAGACTCCAACTCAAAAAAAAAAAAAAAAAAAAAGTGCTTCATTGGGAGGATGTAAGGATTAAATGATATGATACATGTAAAGTGCTTAGCACCATGCCCAGTGCATGATAGGGTACTCAGTAAAATTTAGCTATTTTTATATACTGTTGCTAACCTATTTAAATATACTGCTTAAAGATGGAAGATTTCTTTTTTTTAGAAAGCAGGATTTATTTAGAGGACAGAAAAGCTCTCACACTGGGAGGGGACCCAAGGGTGTTGCCCGAAAGAGTTCTTTTTACTCAGGATTTATTTTCATAACAAATAATCAGTTTGTATAATAGTTTTACTTATTTATTTTAGAGATGAGGGCTTTCTCTGTCACCCAGGTTGGAGTATAGTGGTGTGATCATAGCTTACCGTAGCCCCAACCTTTGGGCTCAAGTGTTCCTCCATTCCCAACCTTCTGAGTAGCTGGGACTATAGACTTGTGCCACCATGCCCAGCAAATATTTTCATTTTTTGTAGAGACAGCATCTTGCTCTTACCCAGGCTGGTCCCGAGCTCTTGGGCTCAGACAGTCCTCCCGCCTTGGCCTCCCAAAATGCTGGAATTATGGGCATGAGCCACCACACCCAGTCAGTAGGTTTAAAACAATTAAAACCCCAATGCTGGCCAGGCGTGGTGGCTCAAGCCTATAATCCCAGCACTTTGGGAGGCTGAGGTGTGGGACTTACCAGAGCCCACAGGTTCGAGAACAGCCTGGGCAACTTGGCAAGACCTCATCTCTACCATAAATCAAAAAATTAGCCAGGCATGGTAGTGCGCTCTTGTAGTTCCAGCTACTTGAAAGACTGAGGCAGAAGGATCATCTGAGCCCAGCAGATTGATGCTGGGGTGGCCGTGAGCATGCCAATGCACTCTAGCCTGGGCAACGGAGACTCTAACTCAAAAAATAAATAAATAAATAAAACCCCAATGCTGTCCTTTTGTCTTACAGGTTGTTGTTATAATAGTGAGTTAGGAAATTAAAGATTATTTTCTCTCTTTATCATTTTAACAAATTTATTCTCAATCTACTCATAGTCCTAGAAAAAATAAGAAAAGAACCTGTGAGGATGTCTTTTAAATATCCCAAAAAGCAATTTGCATAGATTCCTGCTTATGTGATATTTTATAATGTTACTTACTATACCGCTGGGCAAGTTGTTTAATATTTCTAAGCTTCAATTTCTTCATTTGTAAAATAGGAATAATAGTTTCTTCTTTATAGGGTTGTTAAAGGCATAAATACGTTAAAGCCCTTGACCTGTATCTGGCATGTAATCAGCAATCAATAAGTATTTGTTTTTACATTTATAAACTGCTAACTTTATTTAAAGTCTTTAAAATAGTGGTGGCACTTGAGAAAGAAGAGAATGTAATATTTTATTGTATTAATATTATAGTGATGAGCCGGGCTTGGTGGCTCAGCCTGTAATCCCAGCACTTTGGGAGGCTGAGGTGAGTGGATTGCCTGAGCCCGCGGGTTCGAGACCCGCCTGGGCAGCGAGACCTCATCTCTATAATAAATCAAAAAAAAAAAATCAGCCAGGCGTGGTAGCGCATGCCTGTAATTTCGGCTACTCGGAAGGTTGAGGCGGAAGGATTGCCGGAGCCCAGCAGGTCGAGGCTGCGGTGGCCGGGAGCGGCCACTGCACTCCAGTCTGGGCGACAGAGTGAGACTCCAACTCAAAAAAAAAAAATATTATAGTGATAAATGATCTATGATTATGATAATGGTAGCCATCAGTACCAAGTCACCAAATAGATTATAAGATTTCTGAATTATGACTATATATAAGACTTAAGTGTAAGATATTTCTGTAATTTTTTGAGTAACAACTATCTAAATAATTATTAGAGTATTAACATAAAATTCTATATAGTTATTCCAAACTTGCTAATTTCCTTCTTTCTCATCTTTATAAATTCTTACTATGTTGGCTTGGACAATAAACCCTTGGTTTTTTTTCCCCCAATTTGTTTTTACTTCTTCTGGTTCTCTGAAAATTAACATTTTATAATCCATAAACCTGTTAACTATTTTTTCTAGGGTAATATTCTTTCTTTTTTTTTTTGGTAGTGAGACACATGTTTATTCAAACACAAGATACTCCAAATCCCAACAGTTTAAAGTTTATACCAGGAAAACCAGTTCTTGAGACAAGGACCATGGATTTTCCCACCCCAGCTGCAGCATTTCGCTCCCCTCTGGCAAGGTATACTACTGTTTTAATTTGCTTTTACCAAGAAACATAAATAACGGGCTTTTGCATTAAGACAACCTTATTTAACTGTAGCATTTGTGTGTGTACTGTTTTTTTGTTTTTTTTTTTTTTTTAGTGTAGAGAATAATTTGTTTTCTTTTCAGGTAAGAGATAAAGAAAAATAGGAGTTGATATTAGGAAATGTTTCTACTGAAGAGAGATGTATTTGAGAGGTCTGTGTCATGAATAAGTAAAAATTTGCATTTCTCCTTAAGGAAAAAAATGATCAAATTGATAATCATGGTAAGTTTCCATTCCAAATCTTTAAAAATCTGATTTTTTTTTTTTTGAGTTGGGGTCTCCATCGCCCAGGCTGGAGTGTGGTGGCACGATCACGGCCACCCGAGCATTGACCTGCTGGGCTCTGGCTATCTTTCTGCCTCAGCCTTCCAAGTAGCTGGAACTACAGGTGCGAGCTACCACGCCCAGCTAATTTTTTATTTATTGTAGAAACGAGGTCTTGCCAAGTTGCCCTGGCTGGTCTTGAACCCATGGGCTCGGGCAGTCCACTCACCTCCACCTCCCAAAGTGCTGGGATTACAGGCTGAGCGCCGAGCCCAGCTGGAATTGTTTTTTAAATTTCTACTTAATACTTTATTTATTTTTACTTAAACATATCACTTCTCAGAATACACCTGAGAGCACACTTTTTTTTTACATAAGCCACAGTAAAAATGTTTTAACATTATGACCCAGTACACACTTACGTATGTGTGAGAAACAAATGTTTAATGGGATAATTTTCACCCTTTTCACCCTTACAGTGGGTAATGGATTCTTTAATTTCCTCTCTTTACTTATTTTTGTTATTCTTTTCTAGTTTTATTTTATTAAATAAAATTCTGGTCACTACATAATTGATTTCACAACTTACTAGTGGGTTTGAAAGACCCTACCTTAGAGTACACCCACACATGTAAACAAGGTGTGCACAAGGATGTTCATTATAGTTTTGTTAGTAATGGTAATAAGTTGGAAATAACCTTGAATATTCATCAGTAGGAAAAGATAGATAAGCTTTGTCCATCCATAGTCTACAGATTTTCAAATTACAACTCAAGCCTGTAATCCTGGCACTTTGGGAGGCCAAGGGTGAGGGGATTGCCTGAGCCCACAGGTTCAAGAACAGCCTGGGCAACTTGGTGAGACCTCGTCTCTACAATCAATCAAAAAGTTAGCTGGGCGTGGTAGTGCGCTCCTGTAGTTCCAGCTACCTGCAAGGATAAGTCAGAAGGATCACCTGAGCCCAGCAGGTTGACAGTGGGGTGGCTATGAGTGTGCTACTGCACTACAGCCTGAGCAATGAAGTGAGACTTCAACTCAAGAAAAAGGATGAGGGACTGGGTGCGATGGCTCACATCTATAATACCAGCACTATGGGAGGCCAAGGCATAATCCCAACACTATGGGAGGCTGAAGTGGAAGGATTGCTTGAGCTCAGTTCTAGACCAGCCTGGACAACAAGATGAGACCCCTGTCTCTTTTTTTTTGAGTTGGAGTCTCACTCTGTCGCCCAGACTGGAGTGCAGTGGCCACTCCCGGCCACCGCAGCCTCGACCTGCTGGGCTCCAGCGATCCTTCCGCCTCAGCCTTCTGAGTAGCCGGAATTACAGGCGTGCGCTACCACGCCCGGCTAATTTTTTGATTTATTGTAGAGATGAGGTCTCGCTTGCCCAGGCAGGTCTCGAACCCGTGGACTCAGGCAATCCACTCACCTCAGCCTCCCAAAGGCGTGGGATTACAGGCTGAGCCACCGGGCACGGCTCCCCGTCTCTTAAAAATAAATAAATAAGGAAAGAAAGAAAGAATGAGAAAGACCCATATTGCTGTCACAGAAAGACATCAAAGATATACCATTAAGTGAAGAAGGCAACTTGCAGAACAATGAGTACAATATGATTTTATGTATTAAAAAACAAAAATCGCAAAACAAGAAATGTTCTTACAAAAGGATCTGGAAGAATGGGCACCAGACTGATAACAGAGGATTTGGGAGAAGTGGTCAAGGGGCATTTAAACTTTATATGTATACCTTGAAATGTTTTACATCAAGTATAGTTCACATATTTTATATTTTAAAAATGTAAATTTTAAAATGCCCTACTTAATTCAGTTATAGATTAGTTGGAGATTATTTCTGACAGATGTTCAGATGGTGAAAGACCTTTTCTAGTTAGTCTTTTGAAAGCAGCCCGTTTCCTAGATTCACAGAATCTGTTTTCTTTGTTTTAGTAGGGAATGTTTTTGGTATAAGCCAAAACGTAAGCTTCCTGAGAACAGAGCCCAGTCTGTCTTGCTCATCGTTGTATCCCTAGTGCTTTGTACATTGCCTAGTACCAGAGGGTGTCACATGTTTGTTGAATGAATGAGTTAACTGGTTGTGTGGGTATCCACACACTGTTTATTTATTCACCAGTTGATGAGCATTTCTCGATTTTTTGTGTATGTGACTACAATAAATAAAACTGCTATAAAGATTCACTTACAAGTCTTTGTGGTGCATATGTTTTCATTTTTCTTGGATAAGTACCTAGAAGTGGGATTGCTGGATTATAGGGTAAGAAGATGAAACAAAATTGACTGTGAGTTGATAACGGGGATGGGGATGGGGAGAATCTTTTACTTTTTCTTTCTGCTTTTGTGTATGTTTAAATTTTTCCATGGCAAAACATTTTAGCATCTTTTAATTGTTATTTATTTGCAGGCAATTATTTAGAATTGAAGGAGTAAAAAGTGTCTTCTTTGGACCAGATTTTATTACTGTCACAAAGGTAACAGGATTCTATTAATATAAAGTAATACTTGACCATTGCTTTGCTAAGCCATGGCCTAACCATGTGGCTCCCTGAGCCACGGTTGCCATGTTTCCTAGCCTTGGTCCCATCCCCTACCTTGGGGAGGTGAATCTCCTTTCTCTCTAGTTTACTTTTTTTTTTTTTAGATTAGAAAATATAGTTTATGGCCAGGCTCGGTGGCTTAGCCTATAATCCCATGCTTTGGGAGGCTGAGGTGAGTGGATTGCCTGTACCCAAGGGTTCAAGACCCACCTGGGCAACTTGGCGAGACCTCATCTCTACAATAAATCAAAAAATTAGTCGGGCGTGGTAGCCCGTGCTTGTAGTTCCAGCTACTTGGAAGACTGAGGCGGAAGGATCGCCGAAGCCCAGCAGGTCGAGGATGCAATGGCCGGGGGCAGCCACTGCACTCCAGTCTGGGCAACAGAGTGAGACTCCAACTCAAAAAAATAAAAAAGAAAATATAGTTTATTTAGAAAGTAAATTAGGGAGAGAGAAAGAAAGAGGAGATTCACCTCCTCAAGATAGGGAAGGGGACCAAAGCTAGGAAGCATGGTGATAGCCATAGCTAGCTCAAAAAACACATGCCACACACACCAGAGTCTAGTAAGGCAATGGCAGTGGTAGTTTGGCAATGGCCTCTGTAGTTTACTTTTAAAATAATCTATATTTTCCGGTCTTTAAAAAAAAAAAAAGGAAAACTCGAAGTACTTTTAGTTTTTTTCTGAATCCAATGTTCCAGAATTTTCATTCTTAATCTATTTTATATACAGTTACTAAAAATTTCAAATGAAGTTTACTTCTCAGCATTTATCAAGCTAATACAATTTTCAAGTTATAATTAATTTGAGGGGGCTGAACTATACTTTTACTCTAAAATTATAGCAAATTAAACCTTGGCAGGACAAGAATTTAGGCTTCCAGGTACTATTTTTATTCTTTCTCTAAATTGATAGAGTAAAAATAGAAGCAAATACATAAATATTATATAGAAACATATTACATACATATATGTCATGCCGTGATATAAGTGCCAATTTTGAAAGGAGAAACGTATGCATTCATTCTGTTGAGATGTTGTGTAATAAACTACATGTATGTATGTATATATACAGATTCCACAATCCTGCAATAATACTTCAGAGCTTTACAGATAAGAGCAGTGGACTGTGTAATTCTGCCGCACTTGGTTACCCTCTAAATGTCACAAAATCAAGCTAAATATGCTACCCCCTCCAATAGTTGCGACAGCATCTGCTAGAAAAACCTGTTTCTTTCTTTTTTCTTGTTTTGTACAACAGAAATTTATTATTATTTGTATGTGTGTGCGTGTGCGTGTGTGTGTGTGTGTGTGTTAAGATGCGGGGTACAGTTCAGAGTTAGGTATACAAATGTTCATTATGCAGGTACCCTTGTTGCTGAGGTGTGCCCCCCACCAGCAGTTTCCCTCAACTCCCAATTCTACCTCCCCTCCCCTGGCAGTTTCCCACTACTGCCAATCCCTTTCTTATAGTGTTATGATAATTGTTCAACGTCCACTTATGAATGAGAACATATGGTACTCTCTTCTTTCGGTGATAGATCACTGAGTATGATAGACTTTAAATCCATCCAAGTTGCTGCGAAGTCCAGATGTTTATCTTTTGTAAGCCTGTTTCTTTTTTTTTTGAGTTGGAGTCTCACTCTGTCTTCCAGACTGGAGTGCAGTGGCACTCTCCTGGCCACTGCAGCCTCGACCTGCTGGGCTCAGGCGATCCTTCCTCCTCAGCCTTCCAAGTAGCCGGAACTACAGGTGTATGCTACCATGCCCAGCTAATTTTTTTTTTTTTTGTGGAGATGAGATCTCACCAAGTTGCGGGTCTCAAACCCACAGGCTCAAGCAATCCACTCGCCTCAGCTTCCCAAAGTGCTGGGATTACAGGCTGAGCCACTGAGCCCAGCCCCTGTTTCATTTTTTAAGTCCACTAGATTAATGTGAAGTGAGCTGTTTAAATTTGGCCTATATATCCTTTTAAATCTGTGAATTGATGTATATCCACAAAATGTAATCACTTGTCTAATATTGTGCAAAAATCAAAAGCATTCATTTAATTCCTCTTAAGTAATTTGAAAGGATCTACTGGCTTAGTAACATTAAATCTAATCCAGTATTCTGTAACTACTTGTATTTTGAAGAGAAATATGATTTTCCTACTTAGTGGCAGTCTAGTGGCTATGGGTAGTCTTACAAATATCCTAATTATAAAATGTTTTTACCTGTAATTTAAAGTGTTAATTGACCTAAATTCTTAGAAAGTCCTTTCCTGACCATGTGAAAGTGACCCTGTCTCCAGGAATTCATTACTCTGTTTTATGTTCTTCGTTTCTTATATTTCTTAATCATATTTCTTAATTTTTATTGCCTGTCTTTCCTGCTCTAGAATGTAAACTTCATAAAGGTAAAGATCGCCCATTTTGTTAAGTTCACTTAGAACAATGCCTCAAAGACTCAAAGATAGTAGGACTCAAAGAGAGTTTTATTGAAGGAAACAATTATGTAAGATTTCATGTGGTTTCCCCTTAATATAGGGTTGTGGTGAGCAAATCTGTGTTAACTAATTCCTAGTTTTTACCAGTTTATAGACTTCTGACCTGTTTGTTATTTTTCAGTTTTCTTTCTTTCTTTCTTTCTTTTTAAAATTTTTGAATTGGAGTCTCACTCTGTTGCCCAGGCTGGAGTACAATGGCATGCTCCTGGCCACTGCAGTGTCGATCTGCTGGGCTCAGGCGATCTTTCCGCCTCAGCCTTCGAAGTAACCGGAACTACAGGTGCATGCTACCAAGCCTGGCTAATTTTTCTTTTTTTTTAAATTTATGATAGACAAGGTCTCACCATGTTGCCCAGGCTGATCTCAAACATGCAGGCTCAGGCAATCCTCTCACCTCGACCTCCCAAAGTGCTGGGATTATACGCTTGAGCCACCACGCCTGGCCTCTGTCATATTTTTTAAAGAGACAAGCTTTTATTTAATGTTAAACATCAGATAAAGCACTAGCACTTTGTATTATCTATTTCGATTCTTACAACTAGGTATTCTTGTCTTTTAAGTGGGAAATTATATATATATATTTTTAAAGTTGTTATTTAGTTTTTTTCTATACTATGTAAAATTTTTTATAAATGAAAACGTGATTACATCCTATATAGTAGGGTTTTTTTATTTTGGTAAGCTTTTTTTTTTTGGTAAGTCATTTTTTAATCTCCCTTCAATATTTTTATTTTTTTAATTTTTTTATGTTAAGAGTCAGGTATCTCGGTGATCCCACCAAGGAGTTTAGAAATATGTGTATGTGTAGGTGTTTAGTTGTTTTGTCTTGCATGAGAATTCTTGAGATAAATTATCCAAATTATTTTCAAAAACTCTGATACATGAAGGTAGATTTACAGTTCTAGCAATGATTGAACTTGAACCATACTTTACATACGTTACCTAGTAAGTTCCAGTCAGGTTCTCTCCACAGATGAGCAAATCTGCTCTTTCATAGTGAGAGAAACAGAGAAAATTCTACTATTAGAATTTTGAGATTCTAATGGAAAAATGGATAAATCAGTGCATGCACACATGCTTAAAATGAGCCATACAATGTGTCAGAGGGTCAAAGATACCCCCTTTTAAAACTACAACTATGAAGTGAGATGAAATGATGAGATGAGATGAGATGAAATGATGAAATAAATTAAGATGAGATGATGAGATAAAATGATATGATGAAATGATAAAATGAAATGATGAAATGAGATGAGATGATGAGATGAAATGAAATGATGAAACAAAAGGAAATGAAATGATGAAATGAGATGAAATGATGAAATGAGATGAGATGAGATGATGAAATGAGATAAAATGATGAAATGAAATGAAATAAAATGAAATGATGAAATGAGATGAAATGATGAGTAGAGATGAGACGAGATGAGATGAAATGATGAAATGAAATGAAATGGAATGGAATGATGAAATGAGATGAAATGTTGAAATGAGATGAAATGATGAGATGAGATGAAATGAAATGAGATGAGATGATGAGATGAGATAAAATGAAATGAAATGAGATGAGATGAAATGTTGAAATGAGATGAAATGATGAAATGAGATGAGATGAAATGATGAGATGAAATGATGAAATGAGATGAAATGAAATGATGAAATAAAATGATGAAATGAGATGAGATAAAATGAAATGAAATGATGAAATTATGAAATGAAGAAAAGAAATGAAATGAGATGAAATGATGAGATGAGATGAGATGATTGTAAGGTAAACAAAACCACACCAGGTGAAACGGCAACAAAGGAGCCAAGAAAAATTTATTAGCACAATCCCAGGCGAGGTTCACCAGTCCTATAGCTGTGGGCCGGAGAAGTTGTGCCCAGCAAGATGGGCGACGGGTTTATAAAGGGCACGTTGAGAAAGCTGTGAGGGGGATTGGGGAGAGCAATCATTGGTTGGGACAGCTGTCGCGTCTGCTGGTGATTGGCTGAACAGGGTTGCTAGAATCGCTGTAACAGGTACTGGCTGGCTTTGCGGCTGGGATCTTAGTTCCGGCCTGGTCCGGGTTGGAGCCATCTTGTTGAGGCGAGGCCTGCCCCGCCCTCCAGTACCTCCAACCTTACATTCCAGCCTTTTGGTCATAGGGGTGCCAGCTCGTTCTAGCTACTTCCTGCTGGGGAGGGGCGGCGTGGAGGGGGGTCTTAAGGCTGGTATGGGGCCGGAGGTGGTTCGAACGGAAGGGGCAAGTATGAATGTAACAGTAGTTGGTTGACCGTTATTCGAGAGAGCTCTGCCAGGCGCTGTTGGAGAAACCTAAAAACACATGGGGCCATCAACAAGAGGAGAAAAACAACAATCAGTGGAGTGAGAATGGGGAGAAGCCACGTTAGAAGCCAGGGTTGCCACCACCCTGAGAATGGGCCTCTGGTCAGGTCTCTCCGTTTTTGTAGGCTTTTTTGTAATTGTTTAATTCTGTCCTTGATTATCCCTGATTTACTGGCATAGAAGCAGCATTCCTCCCTAAGAAATAGGCATATCTCCCTCCTTCTTTAGCTGTTAGCAGATCTAGTCCCTGTCGATTCTGGATGACCATGTCAGCCAGGGAATCTAGTTGTGTGTGTATGGCCAGGGTGTTTCCTTGGATGACATGGTCTGTGCCCATCTGATGGCCTCGACAGTGGACGATGGCTACCTTCTTGGGTTCTTGTAGGGCCTGGAGTAAATGTTGAATGGCCTTACCGTTGACTACCAGAGTTCCCCAGGTGGTTAAGAACTCCCTTTCTTTCCAGATCGCTCAGTGACTATGAGCAATAAGGAAAGCATACTTAGAGTTGGTATATATAGTGGCCCTGTGGCCCTTTGCCAGCTGTAATGCTCAGGTGAGTGCCAGCAGCTCTGCCTTTTGGGAAGAAGTCCCTCGTGGTAGTGAGGCAGCTTCCACCACGGTGGGAGGCGAGACCACTGCATAGGCTGCCCTGGGGCCTCTGTCCGGCTCCCTAGTTGAGCTTCCATCTATGAAGAATGTGAGATCAGGGTTAGACAGAGGTTGGTCAGAGAGTCCCGTGTGAGGGGGGCTAAGGGCCTCTATCAGCTCCACAGGAATGTTCAGGCAAAACTGAGGAGCTAGCAGAGGGAAGGAGAGTAGCTGGATTTAGAAGTGGCGATGAACAAAGAGACACTTGGGGGTGGTCTGTGAATAAAAGGTGGAACTCCTGGATCCTAGAAGGGCTTAATAAGGATAATGACTTATGACCCAAGAGGTCCTGGAGTCTGTGGGGGTGTAGGCCGTAACCGGCTGTTGAAGGGTGAGCTTTAGAGCCTCCTTGGTTAAAGAAGCTGCCGCTGCCAGCGCCCAGAGGCAAGGCTGCCATCCCTGGATGGTGGGGTCCAACTGGTCGGTGAGAGGGTCCCACTGGTTGGGCCAGAACCCCGGTTGCCATCCCAGTTCTTTCCTCGGTGAACAGGAGGAAAGGCTTGTGGAAGTCAGGAAGCATAAGTGGGAGGGAGGCTAAGAGCATGTCTCGCAAGGTCTCAAAGGCA
Source organism: Carlito syrichta (assembly GCF_000164805.1). Lineage (NCBI taxonomy): Eukaryota > Metazoa > Chordata > Mammalia > Primates > Tarsiidae > Carlito > Carlito syrichta. The sequence goes on from NW_007248471.1 coordinate 22,791, forward strand.
CGGGCTACAGTTGAGGGAGAAGTGAGGGGGCCAGTAGGAGTTTCCTTAGCTGCAGCATATAGCGGTTTAGCAAGTATAGTGAAATTGGGGACCCAATGCCTAAAGAAGCCCACAAGCCCAAGGAACAAAAAGATTTCAGCACCTGAGGTGGGGGGTAGAAGTTCCCTGATGGAGTTGGTACGGTCCACTGTGAGGGCCTTGGAGGTGGGGGTCAGGGCCACCCCTAGGTAGGTGACTTGTGGGGTAGAGAGTTGAGCTTTGGAAGGGGAGACCCTGTATCCCTGCTGTGCTAGAAAGTTAAGGAGGGAGGCCGTATCCCGGAGAGAGACCTCCCTGGAGAGACTGCACAGGAGGAGGTCATCTACATATGGAGGAGAGTGCTACACCCAGAGTCATAAGAGGACAGGTCCTCGGCCAATGCCTGGCTGAAAAGGTGGGGGACTATCACAGAATCCCTGAGGCAGGACCGTCCAGGTTAATTGTTGGATCCTGTGGGTGTCTGGATCCTCCCAAGTAAAGGCAAAGAGTGGCTGGGAGTCTGGATGTAGGGGGATGGTGAAGAAGGCATCCTTAAGGTCCAGGACTGTGAAATGAGTGGTAGTGGGGGGCATCTGAGATAGGAGAGTATATGGGTTAGGGACCACTGGATGCAGTGGTACTACAGCAGAGTTGATTATCCGCAGATCTTGTACCAGTCGATAAGCACCAGATGGCTTTTTTACCGGGAGGATGGGAGTATTACAAGGGGAGTTGGTAGGAACCAAAAGACCCTGGATGAGCAGCCAGTTAGCAGTGGGCTGGAGGCCCTTGCTTTGGGCGTGTGAGATAGGAAATAGAGGCCTGGAAGGGAAGCAAGAGGGATCCTTAAGGCGAATGTGGACTGGGGTGTGGTGATTGGCCACCACTGGAGTGGAAGTGTCCCAGACTACTGGATTAACTTTTTTGGGGGAAATCAGACGAAGGTTCCGGGGAGAAGACAGCACAGGCAAGGGCCGGGAGTGGAGTCGGGGGAACTTGGTGTGAGGTGAGGCAAATAGATGCCCCGAGCTTGTACAGAAAGTCTCGTCCCAGCAAGGGGGCTTGGCAGGATGGGATAACTAAGAATGAATGGGTGAAGGGACGGCCTTCAAAAAGGCAGGACACTGGACCCGTCTCTAGCAGCTTGGAGGGTACCCCGAGCCGCCCACAACTGAGACCTGAGAAGGATGTAAAGGCCCATGGAAGGAGAGTAAAACAGAATAGGTAGCCTCCGTGTCCCCCAAAAGGGAGATGGACTTACCCGCTACCCATAGTGTGGCCCTGGGCTCAGCAAGGGTGATTGGCGTGTTCGAATCCAGGCAGCTTCAGTCGTCCAGGAGGCCCAGGAGCTCTGGCAAGGGGCCCATTGGGGGAGCTGGCCCCCTGTGAAACTCTGTCGCCGGGGGATGGTTCTCCCCCAGGGGGCACTCAAGCTTCCAGTGTCCCTTTTGTCTGCAGACCGGGCAAGGTTGAGTTGGTGGCCTGGGGTTGGGGCATTGCTTTGCCCAGTGGCCTTCCTGGCCACACCTGAAGCAGGCTCCCAGAGGTGTTTGGGTCGACTGCTACCTGGGACAGGGGCTCTGAGGCCCCTGTTGTGCCAGCTACAGGGCAGCGACTAGGGCTTGGGTTTGAAGGGCCACCTTCTGTTTTAGCCTCTGGGCTCGTATTGCCTCGGCTTCCTCCTCTCGGGCATTATAAACTTTAAAGGCCATATTCACCAGGTCTCAGAGTGGAGTCTGGGGGCCCTCCTCTGCCTTTTTAAGCTTGCGCCGGATGTCTGGAGCGGACTGGGTGATAAAGTGGGTAGCTAAGACTGTGGACCCCGGCGGTGAGGAAGGGTCCAAATGAGTGTGAAGGGTAAGAGCCTCTGTTAAATGATTAAGGAAAGAGGCTGGGTTTTTGTTAGGCTCCTGTGTAATATCTCTCAGTTTGTCATAGTTAACGGCTTTTTGAGCTGTCTTTTCTATCCCTGCAATAAGGCAGTGAACCATCTGATCCCTCCTAGTCTTACCTATGGCACCATCCTGGAAGTTCCATTGTGGGTCCTCGGCAGGCACCTCTGTGGCCCCAACCAGCAAAGAATGGTTGGAGTTATGTACCTGATTAGCGTAGTCCCAAGCTGCTGAGGTGATGCAATCACGCGCCTCGGTAGTGAGGGTGGAGATTAAAATTACATGGAGGTTGTGCCACGTGAGCTCGTATGTCTGAGTGAGGTATCGAAACTCCTTGGTGTAGGCAGTCGGGTTGGCAGAGTAGGAGCCTAGGCACTTTTCAATCTGGGACAGGTCTCCCAGGGAGAAGGGAACAGGTACCCGAACCAGTCCCTCAGCACCTGCCACCTCCCAGAGTGGGGCCGGTAAGTGGGCCTGGGACTTGGTAATTGAAGGGCTGGTCCATTTAGAGGGTGGTGTAGGATTGTAAGACAGCGGCGAGGTGAGAGCAGGGAATGAGGTGGAAAGAGGGCAAGATGGCGGTGACAACAGAAGAGGAGGGTACAGCTTGTGGGTGGCTGGGACAGTGCTGGAAACCGAGGAGTCAGGTGTGACTTCAACAGGACCAGAGGAAGGAGGCGGTATCTCTGTGGTAGTAGGGACGGAAGTGGATGGGGGAGGGGAGCCAACCGAACCTGGAACGATTGGAGCTGAGGACATTAGAGATGGCGGGCTGGGGGGAAGAGCCGGATATGGGGGTGGGACGGGAGGTAAGGCAGGAACAGACACTGGAGGGGCCTGAGTGGAAGAGGTCTGGGCACAGGAGGTCGGATAAGGAGGGGGTTGAGAAAGAGCAGACATTTGAGAAGAGGCGGATGGGAGGGGAGGAGAAGGAGGCGTAGGAGCCGGAGGGGGGAGGCCAAGGTCCTCTGGAGGATCTGCAAAGGAAGATTCCCACACAGGGAGAGGCTGATAGCCCCTATCAGGGGATTTGGCCAGGAGGACCTGGGCCAAGGAACATCTGACACAGAGGTCTGGGCGGGAGCGCAGTGCCCAAAAGGCCTGGACATAGGGGACCTTGGACCATTTCCCAGTCCGGTGACAATAATTACTGAGATTGGTGAGGAGGCCAAAATTGAAAGTTCCCTCAGGGGCCCAGCAAGACTGTCCAGAGGATATTAGGGCCAGGCCCAGGAGGAAAGGAAGATTAGCTTCCATATACGGATATCCTCGGTCAACCCCAGAGTAGCCACATTAGATATGAGACACTGCAAGGGGGTCTGAGCCTCAGTTTTAGAAGGCTGGCTTCCCATGGCTGCAACCTCCATCCCCGGGTCCCTAAACAAGCAAGCCCAGCGTCCCAGACCCACTCAGAATAGGGACAGAAAGGAAGATCCGCTTCCTTTTATAGGGTTGGCGATCTGGAGATAGGGATGTCTCCACTACACCGGAGCCAAAGGCACCGTGCCAGAGGGGTGAGCCCAGATGCAGCTGTGATTTTGGACTGGGCACCCCGGAGGGTAGGAGGAGAAGTCAGGGAAAGCGAGGGACTCACCGCGTTGTCTGAGGTCCTGGGGCCAGGTCCTGTTCCCGAGAGAGGTCCTGGATCGGGAGAGGAGGGGGGAGCCCGCTGGAGCCCTGCACTGTCCTCCCGGGTTTTGGCACCAAATGTAAGGTAAATGAAACCAGATCGGGCGAAATGGCAACAAAGGAGCCAAGAAAAATTTATTAGCGCAATCCCAGGCGAGGTTCACTGATCCTTATAGCTGTGGGCCGGAGAAGTCACGCCCAGCAAGATGGACGACGGGTCTATAAAGGGCATGCTGAGAAAGCTGTGAGGGGGATTGGGGAGAGCGATCATTGGTTGGGACAGCTGTCGTGTCTGCTGGCAATTGGCTGAACAGGTTGCTAGAATCGCTGTAACAGGTACTGGCTGGCTTTGCGGCTGGGGTCTTAGTTCTGGCCTGGTCCGGGTTGGAGCCATCTTCTTGAGGCGAGACCTGCCCTGCCCTCCAGTACCTCTGACCTTACAATGATGAAATGAAATAATGAGATGAGATGAGATGTTGAGATGAGATGAGATGAAGTGATGAAATGAAATGAATTGATGAAATGAGATGACAGGTGAAATTAAATGATGAAATTAAATGATGAAATGAGATGAGATGTGTTGAAATGATGAAATGAAATGAAATGAAGAAATGAAATAAAATGAAATGATGAAATGAGATGAAATGATGAGATGAGATGAGATGAAATGATGAAATGAGATGTGATGAGATGAGACTATGAAATGAAATGAGATGAAATGTTGAAATGAGGTGAAATGAGATGAGATGAAATGATGAAGTGAAATGAAGAAATGGAACGAAATGAAATCAGATGAACTGTTGAATTGAGATGAAATGAGATGAAATGATGAGATGAGATGAGATAAAATGAAATGATGAGATGAGATGAAATAATGAGATGAGGTGAAACGAAATGATGAGATGAGATGAGATAAAATGATGAAATGAAAGGAGATGAAATGAGATGAAATGATTAGACGAGAAAAGATGAGATGAGATGAAATTAAATGAGATGAGATGAGATGAAATGAGATGAAGAAATGAAATGAAATGATGAAATAAAATGAAATGATGAGATGAAATGGGATGAGATGAGATGAGAGGAAATGATGAAATGAAGAAATGAACTGAAATGAAGAAATGAAATTATGAAATAAAATGAAATAATGAAATGAGATTAAATGAGATGAGACAAGATGAGATGAAATGAAATGAGATGAAATGTTGAAATGAATGAAATGATGAGATGAAATGAAATGATGAAATGAAATGATGACATGAGATGAAATGATGAAATGAGATGAGATGATGAAATGAAGAAATGAAGTGAAAAGAAATGAAATGAAATGATGAAATAAAATGAAAGGATGAGATGAAATGAGATGAGATTAGATGATGAAATGAGGGGATGATGAGATGAAATGATTAAAATGATGAAGTGAAATGAAGAAATGAAATGGAATGAAATGATGAAATAAAATGCGATGAAATGTTGAAATGAGATGAAATGATGAGATGGAATGAAATGATGAAATGAAATGAAATGATGAAATGAAATGAGATGAAATGATGAGATGAGATGAGGTGAGATGAAATAAAATGATGAAATTATGAAATGAAAAAAAATGAAATGAAGAAATGAAATGAGAAGAGATGAGATGAAATGATGAAATGAAATGAGATGAGATGAGATGAGATGTTGAGATGAGATGAAATGATGAAATGAATTGATGAAATGAAACAAGATGAAATGATGAAATGAGATGAGATGATGAGATCAGATGCATTGAAATGATGAAATGAAATGAAATAAAATGAAATGATGAAATGAGATGAAATGATGAGATGAGACTATGAAATGAGATGAAATGTTGAAATGAGTGAAATGAGATGAGATGAGATGAAATGAAGAAATGGAATGAAATGAGATGAAATGAGATGAAATGATGAGATAAGATGAGAAAATGAAATGAGATGAGATGATGAGATGAAATGATGAAATGAGATATGAGATGAGATAAAATGATGATATGATGAAATGATGAAATGAAATGATAAAATGAAAGGAGATGAAATGATGAGATGAGAAAAGATGAGATAAAATGATGAAATGAAAAGATGAAATGAAATGATGAAATGAGATGAAGGAATGAGATGAAATGGGATGAGATGAGATGAAATGAAATGAGATAAGATGAGATTAGGAGATGAGATGAGAGGAAATGATGAAATGAAATGAGATGAAATGAAGAAATGAAATGAAGACATGAAATGAAATAAAATGAAATGAAATGATGAAAGGATGAGATGAGATGATGAAATGAGATGAGATGATGAGATAAAATGAAATGGAATGAAATGATGAAATGTGATGAAATGTTGAGATGAGATGAAATGAAATGAAATGAGATGAGATGAGATGATGAGATGAGATGAAATGATGAAATAATGAAATGAAATGATGAAATAAAATGAAATGAGATCAAATGTTAACATGAGATGAGATGAAATGATGAAATGAGATGAGATGAAATGAGATGAGATGAGATAAGAAATGATGAAATGAGCAAAATGTTGAAATGAGATGAAATGACATGAGATCAGATAAAATTATGAAATTATGAAGAAAAGAAATGAGATGAAGAAATGAAATGAAATGATGAGAAGAGATGAGATGAAATGATGAAATGAGATGAGATGAGATGTTGAGATGAGATGAAATGATGAAATGAATTGATGAGATGAGATGAGAGGTGAAACTAAATGATGAAATTATATGATGAAATGAGATGAGATGCATTGAAATGATGAAAGGAAATGAAGAAATGAAATAAAATGAAATGATGAGATGAGATAAAATGATGAAATGAGAGATGAGATGAAATGATGAAATGGGATGAGATGAGATGAGATTAGGAGATGAGATGAGATGAGAGGAAATGAAATGAAATGAAATGATGAAATGAAATTAAATGATGAGATGAGACAAGATGAGATGAGATGAATTGAAGAAATGAAATGGAATGAAATGATGAAATGAGGTGAAATGTTTAAATGAGGTGAAATGATGAGATGAGATGAGATGAAATATGAGATGAAATGATGAGATGATGAAATGAGATGAAGTGATGAAATGAAGAAATGAGCTGAAATGAAGAAATGAAAGGAAATGATGAAAGGATGAGAGGAGATGAGATGAGATGAGATGATGAGATGAAATGAAATGGAATGAAATGATGAAATGTTGAAATGAGATGAGATGAAATGAAATGAGATGAGATGAGATGAAATGATGAATCCCTTCAATATTTTGTTACCCTTATTGATATTGCTCAGGCGTCACTATTTTTTTTTCTGGGTGTTCTGGGGTTTATTGGGGGGTAGGAGGCCCAGCTCCACTATTTTTTAAGTGAGATGACATAACCAATAGATAATATTCCAAGTTAGGGTACACATTTAATAGAGTAGTGGATTTAATTTTTCTTTTCTTTTTTTTTTTTTTTGAGTTGGAGTCTCACTCTGTCACCCAGACTGGAGTGCAGTGGCCGCTCCTGGTCACCACAGCCTCGACCTGCTGAGCTCTGGCGATCCTTCCGCCTCAGCCTTCCGAGTAGCCGGAATTACAGGCATGCGCTACCACGCCCGGCTGATTTTTTGATTTATTGTAGAGATGAGGTCTCGCTGCCCAGGTGGGTCTCGAACCCGCAGACTCAGGCAATCCACTCACCTCAGCCTCCTAAGGTGCGGGGTTACAGTCTGAGCCACTGAGCCCGGCTTTAATTTTTATTTTCATTAACTTTTCTTAGCATGAACTATCAAATTTACTTGATGTCTTCAGCAGTTGCCTGTCTCCCTTTCTGGTTTCTAATTGGTAATTCAAAGACTTTCTCCTTATGCATCAGTTGTATTATTTTTTCCTAAATGTATAATATGTATGTGCAGCTTACATGCTGTCTTTTTTCTCAGACAACTTCAGAATATTTTTCTGAAGAATATATTTTCTATTATTTACAGAAGATCTAAGGTGGCATTCTGGTCCATTTTCCAAATAAATTATTAAAATATTACATAGAACTAGTTTCCTTTCCTAATTGCTAAGACATCTCATTAGTTTTACTCTTATATCCATAGCAGTACCCATCTTCCTCAACTTTTGTGTACTGTCTCTAAACTGGTCCTTAATCCATGATGTAATAGTTCCTTTTAAGGATGTTAACTCAATTTTTAATAGTGTTTAAGTGTAAACTACCAGATAAAATCCTGAGAGTCTAAATAGACAGTATCTAATAGTTTTTCCTCCTAAAGAGCCTTCCTTTGTAGATGTTAGTACTATTTAAGTATCTAATAATCCCGTCTTCTTATTTATGGAAATAACTAGCTGGCCAGGTATACAGGTGAAACAGGTATGGAATCATTCTTTAAGATGCCAGTCTTGTTGACAGTCCACAAGTAGAGTGACTTAGTTCTACAGTTACATTGTTGAATTTCTTCAGTACTCTTTAAGTGATATCTGTAAATTGAATGTTGTGGGACTTCTTGTACCAAACAGTTATATCCTTTGTTTGTTTGTTTGTTTTAAGAGAATGATAATTTCTTTATCATCTTCTTTAAAGGTGGAAAATTCATTTAATATTTTAACTTTCTTCACATCATGAAGAAAAAATTTTAATCATTTTAATCATCTCCTATACAGGGTATGGTACATACAGCCAATTTAATAGACCTTGGTGAGTGAATGAATGAATGAATGAGTGGGAGATATTCAAATATTTCATCTTCTTTTTTGTTTTGTTTTGTTTTTGAGTTGAGGGTTCATTCTGTCACCCAGGCTGGAGTGCAGTGGCATGATCATGGCTCATTGCAACTTCAAATTCCAAGCAATCCTCCCGTCTCAGCCTCCCAATTAGCTGGGACTACAGGTGGGCACACCATACTTGGCTAATTTTTAAAATGTTTTTGTAGAGAGGTGGTCTCGCTGTTTTGCCTAGGCTGGTCTTGAACTCCTAGGCTCAGCAATCCTCCTGCCTCAGCCTCCCAAAATGCTGGGGTTACAGTTATGAGCCTCTGTGCCCAGCAGGTTTTATCTTCTGAAAGTCATTTAAGCCAGACCCTGTAAAATTTGAAACTGACATATAGTCTCCAGAAATAGGTGCTGTTTCCCAGGTATAGGATATATGATTCTTGAAAGATACAAGGTAGTGTTCTGTATTTGTCTTTGCCATTGGCTAGAAATGTAGCATTTTCCTTCAAATGTTTATAGGAAAATGAAGAATTAGACTGGAATTTATTGAAACCAGATATTTATGCAACAATCATGGACTTCTTTGCATCTGGCTTACCCCTTGTTACTGAGGAAACAACTTCAGGAGAAGCAGGTAACATACTATGTTGAGTATGTCTTGTTTTTTAGATTTTGTTTCATGCTTTTATTTCAGAAGTCATAGGTATTCAATTTTTGTTCTTTAATATCTGAAAGCAATTCCAGAGGGAACAAAACTTCATATATGTAATTTTATCTATTATTTTTGAAAACTTATGTATAAATTGAATTTATTATGCAATACTAAAATTTTTAATTATAAAAATTTTTAAACATACAGAAAATAATGTATTGCTCACCATTTTGCCCTCTGTGCAGACTTAACAAATAACTTTTTGCCGTGGTTGCTTTAGACTCATTTCAAATAAAATATCAGAGATACATACGGTGATAGATTTTAAAGCATTAAAAAATTTAAAGATACAGCTAAAACCCCTTCACTCCTACTCTTTCTATTTCCAAAGAAATGTGTACACTTGGTTTGTTTTTATATTTTTGCAACACACATAAGTCTGTGCAGGAAATATATAGTATAAACTTTTGTTCTTAAATTTTAACTAACTTGTGTTATACTGAAATTTGCCTTTTTTTTTTTTAACTAAGTATAATACTTTTGAAACATATTCATTTAAAAAGATATATAAGGACGGGTACAGTGGCTCAAGCCTGTAATCCCAGCACTTTGGGAGGCCAAGGTGAGGGAATTACTTGAGTCCATGGGTTCAAGAACAGCCTAGGCAACTTGGCAAGACCTTAACTCTAAAATAAATCAAAAAATTAGCCGGGCATGGTAGTGCATGCCTGTAGTTCCAGCTACTTGGAAGGCTGAGGTGGAAGAATCATCTGAGTCCAGCAGGTTGAGGCTGCAGTGGCTGTGAGCATGCCATTACACTCCACCTGGGTGACAGAGTGAGATTTCAGTGCAAAAAATATATAAATAGACTCTGGGTATTAATCCTTTGTTAGGTATATTCATAGCAAATGACATCTCCCTAACCATGACTTAACTTTTCACTTTGTCTTTTGTCATAAACAGAAAACTTTCACTTTACTGTAGTCACACTTGTTTATCTTTTCTTTTGTGATTTGTGCTTTTTGTTCCTTGTTTTGTAAAGTTATTTCATGTAAAGCACAGGGAGTGCAATATGTATTCACTGTTGCTATTTGTTCTTTTTTTTTTTTTTTTGAGTTGGAGTCTCACTCTGTTGCCCAGACTGGAGTGCAGTGGACGCTCCCGGGCACCGCAGCCTCGACCTGCTAGGCTCCAGCGATCCTTCCGCCTCAGCCTTCCAAGTAGCCAGAATTACAGGCATGTAATTCCGCCTGGGGTGGTCTCAAACCCTCAGGCTTAGACAGTCCACTTGCCTAGGCCTCCCAAGGTGCTGTGATTATAGGCTGAGCCACCAAGCCTGGCCATGTGTGTCTTTTTCTAAGATTTTTTCCGTTTGGTCTTCCCCTGCTTCCTGTTCCAATAACATGTATAGTTTAAATTACAGTACTTTTATAACAATTAGTATACAATATGTGCTAGAAAAAGTTCCTCTTTTTTTTTTTTTCTCTCTGGTGATCTAATTCCTTCTTTATTTTCTTGAGTTGGAGTCTCACTCTGTTGGCCAGGCTGGAGTGCAGTGGCATGCTCATGGCCACCACAGCCTTGACCTGCTGGGTTCAGGTGATCCTTCCAGCTCAGCCTTCCAAGCAGCTAGAACTACAGGCTCAAGCCATAACGCCTGGCTAACTTTTTGATTTATTGTAGAGGTGAGGGTCTCACCAAGTTGCCCAATCTGGTCTTGAACCCCTGGACTCAGACAGTCCTCTCGCCTCTGCCTCTCAAAGTACTGGATTACAGGCATGAGCCACCATGCTCAGTGGTGTCGTCCCTTTATTCTTGTAAATTTTATGATCATCCTGTAAAGTCTGAAAATCCTTGTTAAGATTTTGGTTGAAATTGCATTGAATTTATAGATTAAATTTGAGAATTAACATTTCTTCAGCATCCAGAAGATCTTTCCATTTATTTGGAACTTAAGTCCCAAATGTCTTTTCTTGGTATGAACTCACATATTTTTGTTAGTTCTAGGTACTATATAGGTTTTTTTATTGTTATGAATGTTAATTATTTTGTTTAATAAGCACTTAGATATACTGATTACTATATTTGAGGCATGGATCTAAGCACTTTTTAAATATGAACTCATTTAAATCTTAAAATAAGCCGGGCTCAGTGTCAGCCTGTAATCCCACGCTTTGGGAGGCTGAGGTGAAATGGATTGCTTGAGCCCGCGGGTTCGAGACCCACCTGGGCAACTTGGCGAGACCTCATCTCTACAATAAATTAAAAAATTAGCCGGACGTGGTAGCGTGCACCTGTAGTTCCAGCTACTTGGAAGGCTGAGGCAGAAGGATCGCCGGAGCCCAGCAGGTCAAGGCTGCGGGGCCGGGAGCGGCCACTACACTCCAGTCTGGGCAACAGAGTGAGACTCCAACTCAATAAATAAATAAATAAGTAAATAAGTAAATCTTAAAATAACCTTGTCAGGTTGGTATTGCTATCCCATTTCACACATGAGAAAACTGAGGCACAGAGAAGTTGAGTAATTTGCTTAAAGTCATGTAGCTAGTAGCTAACAGAGATACGAATTTTGGGCATTCTGGCTCCAGGGTTCATGCTCTTAACATAACCATTACACCAATTGGTCAACTTAAATAAGCTGTAAAAATTGAATGTTTATTTGTACATACATAGACTTATACACTTCTATAGTTTGGATGTTTCTTCCCTCCAAATCTCAGGCTGGAATTTTATCTCCAGTGTTGGAGGTGGGGCCTAATGCAGAGGTGTTTGGGTTGTGGGGTTAGTGAGTTCTCATTCTGTTAATTCCTATGAAAGCTGATTGTTAAAAAGAGCCTGGCACCCCCCACCCCATTCCTCCCTCTCTGTGGTCTCTGCACAGGCACACTCCCTTTTCCCTCGGAAGCAACTAGAGGCCCTTAACTGATGACAAATCTTGAATTTTTCCAGACATCAGAATAGAATTATGAACCTAATAAACCTTTTTTCTTTGTTAATTATCCAGCCTCAGTTAATTCTTTTATAGCAACATTAAATGGACCAACACATGCACAATTGTTTGTAATTGTCTTTAGATGATAGTTATGCTTCTTGATATATACTCTAAAAGAGTTGGAAATAAGCTGGACATGGTGGCTCATGCCTGTAATCCCAGCACTTTGGGAGGCAGAAACAAGAGAATTGCTTGAGCCCAGGGGTTTAAGAGCCTGTGCAACTTGGCGAGACCTCATCTCCACAGTAAATCAAAAAATTAGCCGTGCGTGGTGGCATGAGCCTATAGTTCCAGCTACTTGGAAGGCTGAAGCAGAAGGATCACCTGAGCCCAGCAGTTCAAGGCTTCCATGACTCAGCATGCCACTGCACTTCAGCCTGGGCAGCAGAGTGAGATTCCATCTCAAAAAAAAAAAAAGTTGTAATTGTGCACAAGAACCTGGAAGCATGATTATTGGAATATTTTAAAACTATACCAGCAGTTAAAAGGAATGAATTTGAACTGGTATGGTGGCTTATACCTGTAATCCCAGCATTTTGGGAGGGAATATAAGAGGAGTGCTTGAACCCAGGAGTTTGAAACCAGCCTAGGCAACATAGCGAGACCTCATCTCTACAAAAATAAAAAAATCAGCCATGCATGGTGGCATGCACCTGTAATCCCAGCTACTTGGGAGGCTGAGGCAGTTGAGTCACCTGAGCCTAGATGATCATGGCAGCGGTAAACCATGATTATGCCACTGCCCTCCAGACAGCAACAGAGTGAGACCTTGACTCAAAAAAAACAGGAATGTACTAGATTAAGAGATATCAGCATGAAAAGATACAAAGAAAAATATTAAGTAAAACAAAATTGAACTATATGTACATTTACAAATGTAATTTATGCAAATTTTTCCTATGTAAAATGATTACAGTTTTTTTTAGGGTAATTTGACTATATCTACCAACATTAAAAATACACAAGTCTGTTTACCAAAATAATTCACACTAGAAATTTATTTGCAAAATAAGATATATATTTGGCCAGACATGGTGGCTCACACCTACAATCCCAGCACTTTAGGAGGTCGAGATGGGAGGTTTGCCTGAGCCCATGAGTTCGAGACCAGCCCAGGCAACTTGGCGAGACCTCACCTCTACAATAAATCAAAAAATTAGCCGGGCGTGCTGGTGCATGCCACCAGCTACTTGAAAGACTGAGGTGGAAGGATCGCCTGAGCCCATCAAGTCAAGGCTGCGGGTAGCTGTGAGTATGCCCCTGCACTCCAGCCTGGGCTACAGAGTGAGACTCCAACTCAAATATTTATACAAGCAAATATATTGCAGGATTGTTAGATATAGTGGCAAACTGTAAACAACTGAAGTAATCAAGAAATTGGCCAATAGCAAATTTATTTAAAAGTTAGTGTGTACCTATTAAATATTGAGGCATAGTTGTATATATATGCTGATATGGAAGAACCTTCAAGCTACATTATATAGAAAAAAGCAAGGTATGGAATGGTGTGTATGGTATGGAATGGTGTGTATAGTATGATCTGATTGTGTAAATTTACAAATGTAAATGTAAGTGTGCTAGAAAGATAAATGCTAAACTCATGAGAGTGGTTGTCTATGGAAGAGAATAGAATTTAGACTTGTTGATCTAAGATAAATTTAGATTTTGGAGGGGGGTTTGAGTCAGAGTCTCACTCTGTTGCCCAGGCTGGAGTGCAGTAGCACACTCACGATGATCCTTCTGCCTCAGCCTTCTATATAGCTGGAACCACAGGCATGTGCCACCAAGCCCAGCAATTTTTTTGATTTATTGGAGATGAGGTCTCACCATGTTGCTCAGGCTAGTCTCGAACCTGTGGGCTCAGGCTGTCCTCTTACCTCAGCCTCCCAATGTGCTGGAATTACAGGCATGAGCCACTGTGCCTGGAAAATTTAGCTTTCTAATGTTCTTTCTTTTAAAAAGACTCAAAGTTAATATAATTTAATATTAATAGTTGTTATTTATGGGGTTCTCAGGATCTATTATTTGTTATAATGTAATTTGAAATCTCTGCATTTTCAGTTTTCCCAAAGGCCAACTTATTGCTCAGAAGATTTGTAGAACATTTTAGAAACTTCCAGAAGGCTTACATGACAGTATGATTGTCTTTTTGAAAACTACCAAGTTGAGAACTAAAGATGTAATTTAACTTAAAAAGTAGGTATATCTTTTTGTCTCAAAGTTTCCATCAAAATTCAGACAGACCAGGCTCGGTGGCTCAAGCCTGTAATCCCAGCACTTGGAGAGATGGAAGCGAGAGGGTTACCTAAGCTCAGGGCTTGGAGACCAGCCTGGGCAACTTAGCGAGACCTTGTCTTTACTGTAAATCAAAATTAGCCATGTGTGGTGGTGCATGCCTGTAGTTCCAGCTACATGGAAGGATGAGGCAGAAGGATCTCCTGAGCCCATCAGGTTGAGGGTACGGTACCTGTGAACGTGCTGTTGCACTCCTGCCTGGGTGACAGAGTGAGATTCCAACTCAAAAAAAAAAAACCAAACAAAATTCAGTCTATTTTCTCTGCTACTTTCAGTCCTTGAGAACAAGGAAAGTATTTATTGACCAAAAACCTCAATCCCTAACATGATTAGGAGATCAAGGTAGATGTTGAGTTGATCAGTATTCCTTAATTTTTCTTCAGGAATCAGATGAATGATTCTTTTAATTTTCCCAAAATATATTACCATACCAAGTTACATGTTCTATGCTTTTGTTTTATTTTGAGTTGGAGTCTCACTCTGTTGCCCAGGCTGGAGTGCAGTGGCACACTCATGCCACTTCAACATCAACCTGCTGGGCTCCAGCAATCCTTCCGCCTCAGCTTTCCAAGTAGCTGGAACTACAGGCATGTGCCCCCATGCCCAACTAATTTTTTTGATTTATTGTAAAGATGAGGTCTCACCAAGTTGCCCAGGCTGATCTCGAACCCATGATCTTAGGCAATCCTCTGACCTTCGCCTCCCAAAGTACTGGAATTATAGGTGTGAGCCAACACTCTGGGCCTGCTTTTATGTTTTAATGAGCCAGGAAGTTAAAAATCATACTGTTCTAAGACTTGTACTTGCATGGATATAAAATATTTACTGTTGCCTGAACCCGTGGGTTCGCGACCCGCCTGGGCAACTTGGCGAGACCTCATCTCTACAATAAATAAAAAAAAATTAGCCGGATGTGGTAGCGCATGCCTATAGTTCCAGCTAGTTGGAAGGCTGAGGCAGAAGGATCACTGGAGCCCAGCAGGTCGAGGCTGCAGTGGGCAGGAGCAGCCACTGCACTCCAGTCTGGGCAACAGTGAGACTCCAACTCAAAAAAAAAAAAAAAAAAAGATTTACTGTTGATATTTCTTTATATGTTATTATTTCTAGGATCTGAAGAAGATGATGAAGTTGTGGCAATGATTAAGGAATTGTTAGATACTAGAATACGGTATGTGCTTCTCTCTTTACCTGAAATCAAAACTGTGGATGCAATTTTTATTATTACAATATACTGTTAGTTATGTATATAGCTATTATATAACTATATAGTTATATAGTATTATAGTAGAGTTTCAAAATAAGTGCAAGTAAATGTAAAGCACGATAGGTAACCATGACAATTGAATTTATTTTTATGTATTTATTTATTCATTCATTCATTCAAAAGACAAGTTCTCTGTGTGTTGCCCAGGCTGGTCCTGAACCTGTGAACCCAGGCAGTCCTCTCGCCTCTACCTCCCAAAGTGCTGGGATTATAGGTGTGAGCCACGGTGTCTGGCTGACAATTGAATTTAAAACCTGTATCTTCTTGGCCGGGTGCGGTGGCTCATACCTGTAGTTCCAGCACTTGGGAGACCAGGGCGAGAGGATTGCCTGAGTCCAGGAGTTTGAGACCAACTTTGGCAACTTGGTGAAACCTCATCTCTATAATAAACCATAAAATTAGTGAGGCACGGTGGCGCGCAACTCTAGTCTTGCTACTTGGAAGGCTGAGGCAGAAGGTTTACCTGAGTCCAGGAGGTCAAGGCTGCAGTGGCTGGCTATGATTGTGCCACTGCACGCGAGCCTGGGCAACAGAGTGAGACTCTGACTCAGTCAGTCAGTCAGTCAATCAAATAAGCAAGCAAGCCTGTATCTTCTCTACATTTTACTCAAAGTTTTAAAACACCCAATCTATTTAAACATAGTCAGTGAAGATATTTATCCTTTGCAATTACTATTTAGGTTAAATATTGTTATAATTTTCTAATTATTCCAAAATTTCTTAGAAATAAAAAAAAGACTTAATAGTATTGGGGAAGATTGTGAAGAGAGAAGGAGTACCTATTTTCAGTATTTTGCCCATCAGGAATAAATTTAAGTGAGTGGAGAACTGCAGGCTTCTACTTGTCTTTGTGACATACCGGTAGTCCTGCTGAGAACGCCTGGGAAAGCTAGATAAAATACAACTAAGGCTGGGCTCAGTGGCTCAGCCTGTAATCCCAGCACTTTGAGAGGCCGAGGCAGGTGGATTGCCTGAGCCCGTGGGTTCGAGACCAGCCTGGGCAATTTGGTGAGACCTCGTCTCTACAATAAATAAAAAATTAGCCGGGTGTGGTAATGAACACCTATATAATTCTGGCTACTTGGAAGGCTGTGGCGGAAGGCTCGCCGGAGCCCAGTGGGTTGACACTGGGGTGGCCATGAGTGTGCCACTTTACTCCAGCCTGGGTGACGGAGTGAGACTTTGACTCAAACAAAAACAAAAACATTTGTTTGAAGGCATTAGATAGCTGCCAAAACAACCAAGATTAGAAGTGCCAAGATCCTGGAGAGAAGAGAAGCTTCACTGATGTTTCCCTTCAGACATTTGCAGATTCTCGGTTTATAAAGCTAGGGTATAAGAAGCTGGGCAGAGGGCAGCTGCTGAGAGTCAGAAATCATTGTGTTTTCAGAAACTTTATTTAGATGGGAAGACAAAAATTAAAATTTTGGGTTCTAGTGTAGTCTTGAAATTAAGAGCCAAAATCTCAGAGAGCAGGGAAGTTAAGAATTAAGTAATCCTGGCCAGGTATGGTGGCTCATGCCTATAATCCCAGCATTTTGGCAGGCCAAGGTAAGAGGATTGCTTGAGCCCAGAAGTTCAAGATAAGCCTAGGCAACATATCAAGACCTCATCTCCACAAAAAATAAAAAACTTAGCCAGGCATGGTGGTGTGCTCCTTTAATCCCAGCTACTTGGGAGGCTGAGTAGGAAGGATACCTTAAGCCCATGAGCTGAGGCTGCATTGAGCTGTGTGACAGTGTGAGATCCCAACTCAAAAAAAAGAAAAATAAGCCTGTATAACTTAATAACAATGTATTATATCCTTCAAGATTGCTAAGAGTAGATTTTGTGTTATTACCACAAAAAATAAGATGTGAAGTAATGTCTATATTAATTAGTTTGATTTAACCATTCCACAGTGTATATATATTTTACAGAATCATGTTGTAAGCCTAACACTCAGATTCTCCCCATAAGCACTTGCTTATTCTTAGCTGTGTAGAGGAAGAGGCTAAGAAGAAAAAGAAAGAGCCAGGCTCGGTGGCTCAGCCTGTAATCCCGCGACTTTGCGAGGCTGAGGTGAGTGGATTGCCTGAGCCTGCGGGTTTGAAACCTGCCTGGGCAGCGAGACCTCATCCCTACAATAAATAAAAAAAAAATCAGCTGGGCATGGTAGCGTGTGCCTGTAGTTCTGGCTACTTGGAAGGCTGAGGTGGAAAGATCGCCGGAGCCCAGCAGGTCGAGGCTGCGGTGACCGGGAGCAGCCACTGCACTCCAGTCTGGACGACAGAGTGAGACTCCAACTCAAAAAAAAAAGAAGAAAAAGAAAGAAAGGAAGAAGGAAAGAAAGAGCAATTGGAAAGCAGAGCAGACTTTTGGCAGTAATATTGCACTAGAATAGAGGACAAAAATTAGAATTTAGTGTCTGTCAAGAAGATTAGGCCTCAAGAAACAACCAGACTCTTTTCCCTGAAGATCTGTATCCTTGAAATGAGGTCAAACTAGAGGTATACCAAGCTTACAAAACTGCATTCCAATATTAAGTCAGTTTAATTCCAGAGTAGATTGTGCTGTTGCCAGAAGACAGTAAAAATCAAGTTGCTTTAGTATTTCATACAGTCTCTATCATTCAGTCAAATATTACTAGGCATACCTAGAAACAAAACCAAGAGAAAATAAAACAGATCCATAGGTAACCTTCATACTAGAGTTATGCGTGGTCTTTAAAATGACTGATTAAGACCAAGCCTGGTGACTCAAGCCTGTGATCCCATCACTTTGGGAGGCCAAGGTGAGGGGACTGCCTGAGCCCACAGGTTCAAGAACAACCCGGGCAACCTAGTGAGATGTCATCTCTAGAATAAATCAAAAAATTAGTCAGGCATAGTAGTGCACATCTGTAGTTCTGGCTACTTGGAAGGCTGAGGCAAAAGGATCACTTGAGCTCAGCAGACTGACGCTGGGGTGGCCATGAGCATGCCACTGCATTCCAGCCTGGGCAACGGAGTAGGACACCAACTCAAAATAAATAAATAAATAACTGATTAAAATACAAAATGGATGACAAGATGAAGAATTTAATCAGACAACTAGAATTTCTGGGAAAATAAGAAACAGTAATTCTGGAACCAAAAAATATCATAACTGAACTTAAGAACTCATTAGATTAGGTTAACATTAGATTGAACATAGTTGAAGAGATTATTATTATTATTTATTTTTTGAGTTGGAGTCTCATTTTGTCTCACAGGCTGGAGTGCAGTGGCATGCTCCTGGCTTCCGCAGCCTTGACCTGTTGGGCTCAGGTGATCCTTTTGCCTCAGCCTTCCAGGTAGCTGAAACTACAGGCATGCACCACCACACCCGGCTAATTTTTTGATTTATTGTAGAGATGAGGTCTTGCCAAGTTGCCTGGGCTGGTCTCAAACCCATGGGCTCAGGCTGTCCTCTCACCTTGACCTCCCAAAGTGCTGGGATCATAAGCATGAGCCACTGTGCCCGGCCAAGAGAAGATTATTATACTGGAATATAGGTTAGTAGAATATATTCAGATTGAAGCATAGAGATAAAAGAGAATAGAAAATACAGGGAAAAAAATACAAGAGACATATAGTACATAGTAAACAAAGTCTTACAGTGTCCTGTAGGGTTTTTAATATAATTAAAATGCATGGCAAAAATATAAACGATGACCACTCCTATTTAACATGGTACTGGAAGTTCTAGCCAGAACAATCAGGCAAGAAATAAATAAAAAATGTACAAACAAGAAAAAAGGAAGTTAAATTATCTCTCTTTGGAGATGATACGAGTCTAGATATAGAAAACCCTAAAAATTCCACCAGAAAACTAGCACTGGTAAGTGACTTCCGTAAAGTCTTGGGACACAAAATCAACACTCAAAAATCAGTTGTACTTCTTTTTTTTTTTTTTGAATCAGTCTCACTCTGTCACCCAGCCTAGAGTGCAGGGCATGCTCACGGCCACCCCAGGGTCGACCTGCTGGGTTTAGGCAATCCTTCTGCCTCAGCCTTCCAAGTAGCCAGAACTATAGGTGCACGCTACCATGCCTGGCTAGTTTTTTAATATATTGTAGAGACAAAGTCTCACTAAGTTGCCCAGGCTGGTCTTGAACCCCTGGGCTCAGGTAGTCCTCTCATCTCGGCCTCCCAAAGTGCTGGGATTACAGACTAGAGCCACCGTGCCTTGCCTATTCAGTTGTATTTCTATACACCAACATTCAAGCTGAGAACCAAATCAAGAACACAATCCCATTTATAATAGCCACACACACAAAAAAACCCCTCTACAACAAAAACTGCAAAATTGGTAAAATAAATCAAAGATGACACAAATGGAAAAACATTCCTTGCTCATGGACTGGAAGAATCAATGTCAAAATGCCAATACTGCCTAAAGCAGTGTATAGATTCAGTGCAAACCCTGTCAAACTATCGGTATCATTTTCACAGATCTAGAAAAAAAATACTTAAATTTATATGGAAACAATAAAAAGCCCAAATAGCCAAAGTAATCCTAAGCAAAAAGAACAAAGCTGGAGGCATCACATTGCCATACTTCAAACTTTACTACAAGGTTACAATAGCCAAAATAGCTTGGTACCAGTACATAGACCAATGGGACAGAATTGAGAACCCAGAAATAAAACTGCTAACATCCAGCCAACTCATCTTTGACAAAGTTGACAAAAACAAACATTGAGGAAAGGACACCCTATTTAACAAGTTGTGCTAGTAAAACTTGCTAACCATATGTAAAAGAATGAAGCTCGACCTCTATCTCATCATATACAAAAATTAACTCAAGGTGGATTAATGACTTAAGCATAAAACCTCAAACTATAAAGGTCCTAAAAGAAAAGTCTAGGAAACACTCTACTAGACATTGGCCTAAGCATTAAATTCGTGATCAATTCCTCAAAAGCAGATGTGGCAAAAACCAAAATTGACAAGTGGGATTTAATTAAACTAAAGAACTTCTGCATAGCAAAAGAAACTGCATCAACAGAGTAAATAGCCTGTAGAATGGGAAAAAATATTTGCAACCTATGCATCCAACAAAGGCCTAACACCCAAAATCTATTAGGCACCCAAATGAATTGACAGGAAATAAAACAATCCCATTAAAGAGTGGGGAAAGGGCCGGGCTCGGTGGCTCAGCCTGTAATCCTGCACTTTGGGAGGCCGAGGTGAGTGGATCGCCTGAGCCCGCAGGTTCAAGACTCGCCTGGGCAACTTGGCAAGACCTCATCTCTACAATAAATCAAAAATCAGCCGGGCGTGGTAGTGCATGCCTGTAATTCCGGCTAGTTGGAAAGTTGAGGCGGAAGGATTGCTGGAGCCCAGCCGGTCGAGGCTGTGGTGGCCGGGACTGCACTCCAGTCTGGGCGACAGAGTGAGACTCCAACTCAAAAAAAAAAAAAAAAAGAGTGGGGAAAGGACATGAACAGACACTTCTTAAAGACATACAAGTAGCCAACAAATATATTTTAAAAATGCTCAACATCACTAGTCTTCAGAGAAATGCAAATCAAAACTTCAATGAGATACCATCTCACGTTAGTTAGAATGGCTGTTAGTAAAAAGTCAAGGCCGGGCGCCGTGGCTTATGCTTATAATCCCAGCACTTTGGGAGGCCAAGATGAGAGGATTGCCTGAGCCCACGAGTGAGAGACCAGCCTGGGCAACTTGGTGAGACCTCATCTCTACAGTAAGTCAAAGAATTAACTGGGCGTGGTGGTACATGCCTATAATCCCAGCTACTTGGAAGGCTGAGGTGGAAGGATCACCTGAGCGCAGCAGGTCGAGGCTGTGGTGGCTGTGAGTGTTCCACGGCACTTCAGCCTGGGTGACAGAGTGAGACTCCAACTCAAAAAAAAAAAAAAGAGCTGATATGCATCAATCTCCTTCTTCTTTCATTCAGAAGAAGTAAATGAGTGTATCTTAGGTAATCAAAATAATTTTTAGGAAATTTGAAATCTTACATGCTTAAAAAGATTGTTAATAAGAAAGATAAAGTCTAATAGAGTATTTGTGTGAATGAATTTTATCTGAAAGTAAAAGCAATTAAAATTACAAATGAGACTTAGCCACAGTTGTTTTAGCCTGACTGGGTTCTTATGCCTGCTGCCCAGAAAAACTGAGACTGACAGCAGCTATTTCAGTAGAGAAAGAGTTTAACATTGCAGAGCAGCTCAATGAGGAGATATTTCTCAAACCCAGCTTCTTGAGACTTTTAGGCTAGGATTTTTAAGGAATAATTTGACAGGGAGGGGTCTAGGGAATGGGCACTGCTGATTGGTTGGGGATGAAGTCGTGAGAGAGTGGTGTCAAAACTGTCTTTGTGCGTGGAACCAGTTTTTGGGAGGGGGGGGTCACAGTACTGGTAGAGTCAGCTCTTTAGAATGTGTCCTGCGTCTGGTTGGGGACACAGATCCATCAGAATGCAAAGTCTGAAAAACATCTGAAACACCATTCTTAGGTTTTGTAATAGAGAGGCCATCTGTAAACAAGTCCCACTACCATCAGCTACTAACTCCTGGCAGTAAACCTTTAAAGAGATAAGGTATGCAGGAGGTGGGTTCCCTGAGATTAAAACTGTTGCTCCTGTGGCTGATCAAACTTTAAGATGCCATCAAGGAGATCTGTGTGACTCCATGCTCTTTGTCTATGGGTAAATATGTTTATTAACCTTGTGGGCATCTTTCCCCCAACCCCCACCCAAGGTCAAGACATGAAGATAATCAATTGCTCTCTATTGAAGTGAAAGCAAACTCAGAAACAATAGAGTTGTTAATTTTTAACCATAACTGCAAGTTTGTAGGGCTTAGGTCTCTTCTGCAGTTTTTACCCTGTGACCCTGTAGATGATTTCACAGTTACTGTTTTTTATTATAAAAGTAACTCTAGCTGGGCGCAGTGGTTCACTCCTGTAATCCTAGCACTTAGGGAGGCAGAGACGAGGGGATTGCCTGAGCCCATGGGCTAATTTATTGTCTAATAAATAAACAAATTAGCTGGGCATGGTGGTGCATGCCTGTATTTCCAGCTACTTGGAAAGCTGAGGCGGAAGGATCACCTGAGCCCAGCAGGTCGAAGCTATGGTGGCTGAGCGAGTCACTACACTCCAGCCTGGGTGACAGAGTGAGACTCTGACTCAAAAAAAAAAAAAAGCAACTCTTACCTTTATGAATATTACCAATATAAAATTTAAGTCCTTGCCTGTATTTAATTTTCTCAGTGAAAATTTCTAGTTTTAAAAATGTATCATAAATATTCTTTGACCACAGGCCAACTGTGCAGGAAGATGGAGGAGACGTAATCTATAAAGGCTTTGAAGATGGCATTGTACAGCTGAAACTTCAAGGTTCTTGTACCAGTTGCCCCAGTTCAATCATTACTTTGAAAAATGGAATTCAGAACATGCTACAGTTTTATATTCCAGAAGTAGAAGGTGTAGAACAGGTATGCCTTACATCCTTATTTTAGATGTAACTTAAATGTTAGGAATGCCTACTGTGTGCCAGGTATTTTTACAAATATTACCTCATTTAATTCTAATAACAGTGCATTAGATAAGTCATTTCTATTTTGTGCACAAGGAAACAGACTCAGAGGGCATACTGCTGCTCTGATTGCAAAAAAATTATGAAAGGAGATTCAAAATGCACAATTTTTTAATAGATGAGATCTAAAAGTCTTTAGTGGAAGAACTCTGATATATTTTTCTACTTGTTCTTAACATTTACCCACTTACTCTTATGCATGCAGGTAGGAAATTCATCGAGAAATCATACTTTGTTATACAGTAAAACAGTACTGGGTAGGATTCTAGAGCTTTATAGCATGACATCAGCATTTTTCTCTGCCAACATACGTAAGGAATATAACACAGCACCTTGAGGAATGTAACACAGCGCTTTCTGATCAGTAGGGGTGACTCTCAGCTGCAGTGATTCTCAACTGAGAAAGGCATGGCTTTATGGAGAGAGATTATCAAGGAAGGAAGAAATGTGTGGGAATAAGAAATTTGAAAAAAAAAAAACTCCTCAGGTAATTCTGTGCCCTTTAAGGGCTCCTTTGAGAATCACTCATCCCTGGGTAGTATTAAAATCCATCTGTTCCATGATGAGCATATCTACGCAGACCTGCCCCCAAAGGCCAAGGGAGCTGAGAGGCTAAAGAAAGAGGCTGACAAAATTCAGTTTCTCAGAAAAAAACAAAAAAATTTAGTAGGGTTTTCCAAATAGAAACCATGTCTTGACTGCAAGATAGTAGATTCCCCACACTGTTAGACCCAAAGCTTATATACTATAGGGAAAAGGTATACATGCTTCAGAATGAATGTGTTGGACAGTTGAAGTCAACCTCTCAGGGAAAGAAAAGAATGCTATGTATGTGCTATAACTTGCTTAAGGGGAGGATTTGTGGTATGTGTTTATGATAATATGAAGGTTGTTTTGACCTAAAGGCAGGATTTAGGTAAGTATGTGGTAATAGTAGATAAAGCAGAAATCGTAGTGATATTCCTGGAACTGGGGTTAGTCAGAGTTAAACATGTCAGATTAACATCAAAGATGCATTTGTTTTAGCTTCCATAACATCCTTTTGGTTCAACACTTGACATCACCTCTTTGAAGTCTTTCTCAGTCCCACACTTGATATTAAGCTCTACTTTGAATGGTTCAAAACTTCTGAGTGTCTGTTGTAGCCTTATGTTTAGGAAGCTGTGTAAGAGACTTGAAATCATATCTAAGTCTTTGTATTCCCCTGCAACAACTAGCCCTGGGTCTAAAAATAGGTGTTGATTGACAACATTTTTTGGATTGGATGTTGCTGAGATTACATATAAAGTATTAATTCCTTGGAGGTAAATAATCTATTTTTACTGAACCTAGACGATACCCTATAGAACAATTGTCCAATAATTGTCCCAGATAAGAACCAGATTCATTTTTAACCAATTTTTGTTCCATTATCCTATATATGCCTTTAAAATTACATTAGTTGACACTCTAGTGGATTGACAAAGGACCATTTTTAGTCACTTGTCCAGGGTGGGGTGATGAGTTGGCCTTCAGATTATAAACTTGACATTTAATTGTTGTGGGTGTGGTGAGGAGAAAAATGTGTTCTTAGTTTTATAAACTCTTTTCATCGCCAAAGAATTTAGTCTTTATTATCTTAGTAATACATTAACTTATAGGAAGATACTAATCTTTTCATTTTTTTCTTCAATTATTTATTAGTATTTCTTTAAGCTGATAGTTGTCACATTTTTCTAAGGTTTAAAGTAATATTTTATCTGAATAAGACCAAAATAATTAGTTCCTAGTATGGTTATTTTGTCTTTTTACTTTTTTTAGGGATTCAGTTTTATAAAAATAAATGTTTTTACAATAACAGTTTGGTGTAGCTTCCCAGAATATATTTAAGTAAATAAGATGCTTTTTTTTAAAAAAAAGACAAGGTCAGGCACGGTGGCTCATGCCTCTAATCTCAGCACTTTGGGAGCCTGAGGTGAGAGGATTGCCTGAACCCCTGGGTTCGAGACCAGCCTGGGCAATTTGGTGAGACTTCATCTCTACAATAAATCAAAAAATTAGCCAGGCGTGGTGGTGCGTGCCTGTAGTTCCAG